>NC_091188.1:10895501-10903001 GCF_040958095.1 Procambarus clarkii | reverse complement strand
TAGGCTAGGGGTGTAGATTTAGATTGGAGATATCCCGCTAGGCTACGGGTGTAAATTTAGACTGGGGATATCCCACTAGGCTAGGGGTGTAGATTTAGATTGGGGATATCCCGCTAGGCTAGGGGTGTAGATTTAGATTGGGGATATCCCACTAGGCTAGGGGTGTAGATTTAGATTGGGGATATCCCACTAGGCTAGGGGTGTAGATTTAGATTGGGGGTATCCCACTAGGCTAGGGGTGTAGATTTAGATTGGGGATATCCCACTAGGCTAGGGGTGTAGATTTAGATTGGAGATATCCCACTAGGCTAGGGGTGTAGATTTAGATTGGGGGTATCCCACTAGGCTAGGGGTGTAGATTTAGATTGGGGGTATCCCACTAGGCTAGGGGTGTAGATTTAGATTGGGGATATCCCGCTAGGCTAAGGGTGTAGATTTAGATTGGGGATATCCCGCTAGGCTAAGGGTGTAGATTTAGATTGGGGATATCCCACTAGGCTAGGGGTGTAGATTTAGATTGGGGATATCCCGCTAGGCTAAGGGTGTAGATTTAGATTGGGGATATCCCGCTAGGCTAGGGGTGTACCGCTAAGTTCGTGATATTTCGTTTAGTGGAGCATCTAGCTACTCTGGGGAAGTTTTGAGGTTCGTGGGGTTTTCAGTTTTCAGTCTGCGGGTTTAGTGTGAGGATTTTCAGCTAGGCCGATAGTATTGCTGCTGAGTATTTTGGGCTATCAAATATGAAAAGGAAGCGAAGTAGAAATTCACTGCAATCACTTATTAGCACAACAAACTCTTACTCTAAATTTATAGTTGCTTAAGTTTTAAATCTATTTATCCGTAGGGGTAGTTTTACCGGGTATTTCAGGTTACTGGAATGTTACAGAAAGGAACCAAATAGCAATTACATTTAATTTTAACCCATTGCACATTATAATCGCAACATCACAGACCCTGATGAGATCATGTACACTTGCAAACACCACCGGTAAGATATGTTTCTTCCTGAACACCTCAACACTTCAAAACATATCTCTGTCTCCCTCCAACCTGGCATCTCTATGTCCCTCCAACACATCATCTCTATGTTCATCCAATCTAGCACCTCAATCTCCCCCTCCAGCCTCGCTCCTCTCCTTCAAGACGAGCATCACACATGAAGTCATCTCAAAGATGTTGTTGTTGTTTTAGAGTTAGCTACTCAGAACAAAATGTCCATGTAGCACGGGCTATAGTGAGCCCATAAGTCACCTCAAGGAACTATAAGTTTAAGACACCACCTCGTACTACTCTATACTGACTTTCCTCAGAGATGAGGTGTGTGTGTGTGTGTGTGTGTGTGTGTGTGTGTGTGTGTGTGTGTGTGTGTGTGTGTGTGTGTGTGTGTGTGTGTGTGTGTGTGTGTGTGCGCGTGTGTGCGAGTGTGTGTATCAAATTAACCCTGTTACACCCTTCGAGTATACCCCCCTTTAACAATACTTCATTTCGGGTATAATAAAACATATGCCTGTTATATTTTTTTTTTATTTAACACTTAGGGAAATTGGCAATTAAATTTTATGACATTCATGCGATGAATTTGTGTCAGCGCGGATGACGATATGGTTTGTGGAGCCTGCATTATTTTCATCCCATTGTGAATTAAAACTATAAACCTTTTTTTTTCAAAATACAATAAAACTGAATATAATCGCCAAGTTGTTGCAACATTCGTAAGGAAATTCACCTTTAGTTAAACAAAAACAGTTTATTGAATTTTACTAGCTTGACTTGATGCGGATATTCCTAGCAGCAGCCTTCCCTTTGAGCCAACAAAAAAAAAAGCGAATGAGAGAACATATTTCCATCTTCATGTTCGGAATTAGAATACTGAATGAAACGTCTCAATTTTCCTTAATCTCAATTACAACTTCTATACTTTCTTCAAAATTGATTCTCGGCAATTCAGACGATGAGCGCTGATGTGACCCCCTTTCAATTTCCGAGAAAATTATCATAATCCTCAAAATTTAATTGAAAAGAAATTTAAATTGTATGCTTCAATGGTTGATAACCGTAAGAAATATCCAGAGTCGACTTTGAGCGGCTTCCAGTCTCAACCTCTCTTCAACCCGTGATTTTCTCTATTGACAAGTAAAGAAGTTTAATCTCAAGAGACCTCGAGCATAAAGACCATAGCAAGAGGGTCGTATGCAGTAGTACATGCACGGCTGAGCCAATTTTAAGCCATGGTACCACAATTATTAAGAAAAATAATTACACAACTGTACTGATAATGATGGTATTATATTGGTTTCTGGTTGGGTTTAGGGAATATCAACCTCTGGAGGATTACTGATCACCATAAGGACTTACTGACCATCCAAAAATTATGCATGAATTCTAAACCTAAATAGTAAGTCTTGGAAGCATCCATAAACAGAGGGAACAAACCTGACTTGTGAGCTGCAGTACTGAACAGTTTCCGTCGCCACGGAACTACAAAGCGTTGTTGAGTAACCAGTTTTGTATGCAAACTGAAAGTCAGATAATCATACAAATTATCTACAATTGAAAGTAGATAATACAATAATTTCTTTAATAGTTTGTTTATGGCGACAGATCTGTAATTATCAGAGGATACAAAAGCTCGGCAGTTGTTTGGAATGTTAGTAAGTACAGAGGTGTTTATTACAGATGCCAATGTACCGTGGGAGAGAAAGTCTGTGAGACGCTTAGACATACAAATTCTGCGTTCTATGTTTAAGGTTGTCAGAATATATGTTAAACGGGACTATCATATCTCCCACGCTTTAACTTTTTTCAGCTTTCTCGACCATTATAGGCGGGGGTGGGGGGGTGGGGGGTTACAGTGTGCAGGAAGTTAACGTTAGGGGGCAGAGTGTATGGAACTGTCACATAGTTAAATCATTTTTAATCTCATTTGTCTGGTATATAGCACTGTTGTAAATCGTTGAATATCTATATTTAACACATTAAATATATTTAGATATATTTAATGTGTTAGATCTAATGATTTAATGTTTAGATCGTATATATTACGATCGTCATGGATACCATGAAGTATCCATGACGATCGTAACCCTTTTGCATGGGTAACGAACGAAGCATGGACATTTTATTTTTCTAAGTTCACCAAAATTTAAAAACAAAATCTTCAAAGGTTGTCAGCAGCCTTTGATTTCGCTATATTATCTTTCTCTTTTATTAATCCTCCTTTACGGCACGATATTGAGCTCCACAAAGACACCTTGCTGAATCTTGCGTAGGAGTCTTCGTGCAGAGCTCCTGCGAACTTTTGTGACACAGCCACTTCTGAGGAAATACACGACGCTTAGTGGATGTAGGTCCCGGTGTTGTTGTTCTTTAAGATTCGCTACCTGGAACAAAAAGTTCTAAGTAGCACGGGCTATGGTGAGCCCGTTGTAGGAAGGTCCCGGTGTGTCGAAACACTTGTCTCTCAGTCAGGGCAGTGACACATATTGGCCAAACATATACTACAAAATGAAAATGATACGATGTCAATTTAAAGGATAACTTGTGAATTTTAAGAAACTTCCGTTGCAAGTTTTACATTTTTGAAAGCTACTTATGTTTTATGATGTAAACTACTTTCTCTGGATCGTTTAAATTACAATTTTTATCATTGGGTGATTTACTTTAGCACAGCGGTCTACGTCCTCGGCTCACAGTCGATGAATCCAGCTTTAATCCCCAGGCAGAGCAGAAGTGGTTGGAAACTTTTTTCGCCTGCTCACCTAGCAGTAAATATATATCCGGGAGCTAGACAACTGTTGTGGGTTACCTTCGAAGGGAACGTTGGCTTTGGGGGGTGGGGGCATCGATAAGCCTTAGAACCTTTCCTTTCCCCGAAAAGAGGAATTAAATCAAAGTTATCATGCATTTTAACTATCATAGTCTCTCACAACATGATAACAATTACTCACGAACTGCTATGTTTTCACAAACTCATAAATTACGATACTCATATTCTCCCACACAATGATTCCTCACACAATGATACTCTCGTAAAACACAATTGCTTCTCTATACAAGTAAGCTGCAATCACACGAACAATTAACAACAAACTCACAGTTGTTCAACTTTTGTTTATGTAAAGAGATGCCATTATTTTTAAGATCACTGTCTGGAAATACGCGCCATGAATACAAAATAAAGTAGTTACCCCCGTCAAGTTATTGCCAACTTTAGTTTTTAGATTAACTGAATATCCGTTATCTTCATTAACTACGTTAAAAACGTAACTATTGTTACAGACACGAACAGACACGAACACAAGCAACGAACTAAACCACGAACTAAAAGCATTCTAAGCAGTATGCATAGAAACCATTAATGAGCTTTAATGTCTATTAATAGCTTGCATTTTTTTTAAGTAATGATTCGTTCCGTAAATAATGCGACGTATTAGATGAGAGGACAGGTTGAATATGTAATACGTAATTCTTCACATTTCTTCTTTACTATGCAAATTCTCAAATTTTTTGTGAACTATATCTTAAGCCATCTTTCGTTTTCATGATTTCTTAAGCGTTATATTGCGTGTAAAAAAAAAATTCCAATCCAGACGCATTCGACGCTATAGGTAGTTCTATCTAGGCCTTTACTCCTTAATCCGCTGAAACGTGATTATTACGGTGTTCTTAATTTCACTAACCCACTGGAACTCTGACGTCGTGGCCAATACCGTCTAAATCATGGCGTGATTTAGACGGTATTGGCCGTGTATCTAAATCACGGCGGTGATTTAGATACATGCCTAGTGTGAGGATGAGGCTGTAGCCAACACTGAATAGATGTAGTCATACTACACTAGAGTCGGAGGCAGTGACTAGACGGACTAAACACACGGATCAGTATGTCTTAAATACCGAAGCTTCAGTATAACATTTAAACAAAGTGAGTCTTAGTGATAAGAATATAGATTTAGAAAAAAAAAGGGTCAGAGTTGAAGTTTTTTATCTGTTATTTAAGCTTTTTGGGATATTTACGTAGTCAAACTTTGACAGTTATCAGATCCGGAGTTGAGGGCAATGCAATATACAGCGTTTTGGAATAATTTACTCTGAATTTAGGTGTATATAATTTACTTACCGGAGAAGCACATTTCCTTCATATAAGTATAAGGAAATATGTAAACTCTCAGTGTGATATCGGGTATGCCTCTCGCTATATATATTCCATGTGGTTGGTGTTTATAAACATTATCTCTTTGGTGTCTGTTAAATTTTATGAAAGATCTTACAGGCGAAACGTCTTCTCAAAAGTTAATTGTTTACATTAAAGATACAACCTCCAAAGTGCTTCCGAAAGCACTTTAAATCGGGAACAAAACACCGAAGCATTTAGACTGAGGACTAGCTGATGCTAGGGCAAAACTCAAGCATTAGCATTTAAATATTCTATACTTAACATTTTTGCTTTCTAATAAAATAATTGAACCTTCAGCATCAAGGGATGTCGCTTCGGATTCGACTGTTATCTCCACGGAAGTCAGAGGAAGCACTTTGGCATGAACGAAATATACGGAATAAGTAGATATTATAAACAGATTCGACGAGGTTCGATGACTTTTGTATTCAAACAGGAACGCATTTAGGCGAAACTTTCGGTGTTTCCCTCGTCTGGAGCTGCGGTAATGGCTTCATCTCGTTCCTTATGCAAAGAAACGGATATGAATCTCTCTTGCACGAAGTTTTACCTTGTATTAACGTTTTTGATGATTATTCTTCAAATAGGTACTTTAAGTAACAATGAATTACTGTTTAATGATTCGACAAAATTCCTCTGTGGTTCATCACATCTTTTTTCCAAGACCATAGAAAACGATAATTCTGATAACAAAAATGCATCTGGTAAACTTTAAGGAAAAGTCTATAAGAAAAACCACAACACCCAAAATAAAACTTTGATAAATCTTTGGGTTGTGGGAAATTATAGTCAGCCACAAGGAGAAACACACCAACAAAGGAAAGCTGAGTTGACATCGATCTGTTTGAGAGAATGGTTCCAAAAGCCAGATTCAACACCGTAATTCAACTCTTAGGTTATTATTTCAAGGGATTGTACCACAGATTACAGCACTGTGTCGGGCGCCGGTAACTGGCATTTATCAAGCGTTGCGAGTTCTGTATCCTGTAGCCTTTAACATATTCGCATATCAGTTTTTGTGCTGTCTGGCAGACACTCACTGTATCCACCTGAAAACTCTTACGAAACATCGAATTGCAGCATATTACTTCACGAAATTAACTCTTATTTTAATTTAAATAAAAGTGCAACAGGCGAACGCTCAGTATATTCAATGTTTCCTGTAAATCAAATAGTTTTTTGTTTAACTTTTTTTTGGGAATATATAATGGTGTGTGATTCGAAGCTTTAAAGGCATCATTTAGACACCTTGTATATTCATTTTACATAGATATAAAAGCCCCCCCCCCCAGGGTACTGATATGATAATTTATTGCTGCTATCACCTACCTTAGTGTCACTGTTTAATTCTGGTAAGTATTCGAATAGAATATTGGAGTATAGGTTATATATAAATATATCAGTGACTGTTGCCGAGAGTGTATTTCTGACTACCTGCGTGTGTGCTTCACTTGTGAGCGTCACTTGCTTGCTTCACCTATGTGCTTCGCCTGTGTGCTTCACCTGTGTGTTTTACATGTGTGTGCTTCACTTGCTCCACCAATGACCATCACCTGTGTGCTTCACATATGTGTGTTTCACTTGTGTGCTTCACCTGCGTACTTCACCTGCGTGCTTCTTTCATCTGCGTGTTCCAGTTGTGAGCGTCCCCCTGTATGTTTCGCTTCACTTAGGACCAATGGAGCCTAGAACCGCAGACCACACAAGCAACAACCCGCAGCTCTACCAACTGAGTCAAAGTGGCATCCCAGGAAAAGGTTAAAGTTCCATTTGGCCAGCAGATAGGTGTCTCTGGAATCCTTCCTTATTAAAGGGGTGCTGGTGGCTCAGTGGGTAAAGCTACAAGCTGCTGTTTATGTGGTTTGCGGTTCGAGGCTCCGATGGTCCAAAGGGAATGAAATATATATTATTATTAAAGAATTGATGATTAGCAATTTATATGATTAGGACGTAGATCACTTAACACATGATAGGGATTACTTAACACGACATGGATCACTTAACACATGACAACGATCACATAACACATGTGTGACTTGCGTGTCCTCCTAGAAAGGTACATGAAAAGAGAGAAGGAGAAGTAGGAGGAAGAGGAACGCAGAGTTGATAAAAAAAAATATATCATTAAATTCAAATATTGGATTTTCGAGAAGAATAAACACGACACAGAGCCAGCGAAAGTGCATCAACTAACTTCGGGAGAGTAAACAAACAGCGGGACGTGAGGAGAAGAACCAGAATGGGGAAGAAACACGCATGTTGTGCAAGGAAATTTACATACAAAAATGGGAAGTGGGTAATTCTGAGAGAGAGAGAGAGAGAGAGAG
>NC_091188.1:10752269-10895001 GCF_040958095.1 Procambarus clarkii | reverse complement strand
CGATAGAAAACTGTGAATAAAGAAGGCGAACTAAGAAAATAAAGCCTACCTCTGAATAATTTACCGCGCCAGGGCCAGTAGGCTGAGGACAGGAAGACTGCACGTGAGGGAAGTGTGGTGATGACGATGACTGAATGAGAAACGACGAGAAAAAACGTCAATGAGTGATACATGAGAGAGAAAGAGAGAGAGAGAGAGAGGGAGCAGCCCGTGGCTGCAGACGCGATGAGGTACAAGTCTGAGGGTGAAGGACCATCTATGGAGGCGTGGCGGCGATTACTGATTGTTGGTGGGGAGAGCTAGGGTGGAAGTGACGGAGGGAGGGCGGCACCCAGAGCCGCTGACAAGGTCACGCGTGGCAGCTAGATAACCATACACTCGATGGGGAACTTGGTGTTGGCGTCCATCCTGCTGAACTCCTCGGGCGTGGGGCACTCTGGGGACACACACAAAAGAATGAGTTAGTACTGTAGAAAAGGCAGAATTTATTGCATTCCGGAGATTTGTGATTGACATACAAACACACGTACGAGCGGACAGCGTTCGTGATCCGGAACCCGATTGGATCCGGGTTCGATTTCCGGTCGGTACAGGAACAATTGGTGCAGTTTATTTCACCTGATAACTCTGTTCACCAGTCAGTAAATAGATACCTGGGAGTTAGACAGCTACTACGGGCTACTTCCAGGGGATGTGAGTGTGTGTGTTAGAGAGAAATATATGTAGCAGATCGATATAATACAGGAAAAATAGATTGGTTAGAAAGGTAGGATCCAAGAGCTAATAGCTCGATTCTGCAGGCACAAATTGGAAATACATAAACACACACACACACACACACACACACACACACACACACACACACACACACACACACACACACACACACACACACAATCAGGTCTACCACGTGTGTGACTGATGGAGTTTACCTGTCGTGTTTTTATGCTCGGTTCTGTAATTAACCTGGACCTTATAACCTGCACCACCATCATCATTGTTCTCCGTGTGTCAGGTAGAATTATTCTGTTATTTCAGTGGGTATAATGCTGGTTTCCAGATGCCTAGTGTTCTCTTTCTCCGCTACTTTTATCGCCATCGTTAAGAAGAATTAAACATTTTAGCTGTTAATAAAAGTAGGAGGATTGGTTAGCGAACGTGTTAAATCGGGATCAACTTGCTGGGGTGGGCATTAAAGGCTTGGTGTAGCTGGTTAATTGTGACTGTTCTAAGAGAAGTCCGCCAGAGCTTTATACCGACAAATTAACAATTACAAAAAATCGAGGAACTTACAATCGGGTTTGTCTTGTTAGTGTGTGTGTGTTGCTGGGGGGTGTTCTTGTTAGTGTGTGTTGCTGGGGGGTGTTATTGTTAGTGTGTGTGTTGCTGGGAGTGTTCCGCTATTGTCTTATGACTGCATAGTGAAGTTACCTATAAACATAACGCTGGAGGACATACTATCACACACACACACACACACACACACACACACACACACACACCCTACAGTTTCAAATGTAGATATGATAGAGCCCAGTTAGCTCAGGAATCTGTACATCAGTTGATTGACAGTCAAGAGGCGGGACCAAAGAGCCAGAGCTCAACCCCCGCAAGCACAACACACTCAGACACACACACACACACACACACACACACACACACACACACACACACACACACACACACACACACACACACACATACACTCACACACACAAAAAAAAAAACACAATGAAAATTCTAAAAATAAGATGGTTGTGTTTACACTGCGGAGTACGACACAAGAGTGGAAGCCAAACTTGGTTCAGTCCCCCACTCACGGCGCTCACACTTTTCTTCTACACAGTAAACGGAAAGGCACGTCACAGTAGACCTAAATGTACGACTGTGACTTATTTTTCTTCCTCACGTTCTGCCCAAGTTAACAACAAAGTGAATTTCCCGACTGATATTGAACGTTTCACAGAGAGAGAGAGAGAGAGAGAGAGAGAGAGAGAGAGAGAGAGAGAGAGAGTATGATCCATAAAATATCTTCAGGTTGTCATGCTGCGAATAATTTTAACAACCAGAGTTAAGTATGATGACAGAGAGGCTGAAAGACAATTACATTAGAGTATCAAGAGGTCTATGCAGTGGCTCTTTGAGTCTGCATAACTTGTGGATGAGTTCAACAAGAGAGTATCACAGGTAACCAACCAGCTTTGAATGATATATTGGTATATATATATATATATATATATATATATATATATATATATATATATATATATATATATATATATATATATAGTGAATATATTCCATTTGGTCAACAACTCTGTATATCCTCGTGGCTTAAAACGAATATCTCCTGGCGTTGTAACCCGATATCCGCACGCTCCACTCAGGAATAAAAGATGCGGGTGCGTTGAGTGGTGGTAAGATAACACCACAGGAAGGGTGTTTGCACTCTTTCTTGGCTAGCGGTGAGTCGTTGTTGGTGTCAGCCAGGCTAGCCAGGTGAGTCGTTGTTGGTGTCAGCCAAGCTAGCCAGGATTCATTGAGCCCTTACGTGCCCACTTACGAGCTCCATACCTCTTTCCATAGATCATAGCGGGTTAGGCTGATTAAAGCTACGATGTCATCCAAGACAGTAACACCCTGTGGATTGAGAGCGACCTCGTAACCCACCGGAACACATCAACTGTTTAGTAAATACAGACTAAGCCAACATGATCGTTTTGTTGAGGTAAAGAGGTCGTAAGTAGAAGTTCAAAGCTCGTAAGTTGTGATACAGAGTTCGTAAGTAGAGGTATAGATCTCGTAAGTAGAGGTGCAGAGCTCGAAGTAGCAGTACAGAGCTAGTAAGAAGTAGAGAACTTGTAAGTGCTTTGTGAATCCCTGGGAAGTAGTGGTGAGCCGTGATTCAAAACTTTATATTTCAGGCGTCATATATTATGAACCATGAATAATGGGTTAAGCCATTGGTCAGACTTTATAGACCAAGCGTCATGGGTAAGGAAGTCTTCATGGTACAGCCTCGTAGGTAAAGCTTCAATGGTTTAATTTAGCCTCGTGAATAATGCTCCAAGCTAAATTGGATATCTTCAAGAGTGAAGCTCATGGTTAAGGTCGAAGCTTCAAGGACAAGATCTCGTGGGTTAAAGATTCATGAGTAAGCTTCATGAGGCTACAAGAGTGAGGCGTCAAGCGCATGGTTTCACATGTCACATTTTAGTCAAAGAATCCCTCGTTCTTTTTCCTCTCTCTGGCGGTAAATTAAGCAATTCAGCAGTGAAACAGAAAGTTTTACAGAGTTCCACGGAACGAGAGTACAAGCCTGTTCACTTGAGTTACACACAGCAGGCAGGGCCCGTCCACGTACAACCCGTTCTCACACTAGGCTGTATAAAGCAGCGGCCGTCCTCCCCATTGACGTAGTTATCAATTTTAACATTGTGTGTATTAAAAATTGGTTTGTTCTCATATATATATTAATATTATTATACATACAAATTCTATGTATAGTTAGACGTAGGTTAGGTTAGGTGTTTAGGTTCTGTTGGCGATTATTTGTATTTGAAGTATGTGGGTGAAGCATTTATAGAATTGTGGTTCGAACAGAGGACGTGAGCAAAGGACTTGTTCCGGAAGTGTTCGGACGTTATCAGTTGTGAGTCGTGTGTAAACCGTTTTTCACATATAAACAGGGGGGGTTTGGCGGCTGGATTAACGAGCTTAGATCTTTGTATGCGAGGACGGGCTGATACATAAACAAAGGCCAAAACCGATTCCATGCAGCCGCTAAACCCCCTGTTTATGAATGAAAAACGGTTTCCACACGACTCACAACTGATGATGATCGAACACTTCTGGAACAAGTGCTTCGCTGAAAAATTGTGTTCGAACCACAACGTTGTAAATACTTCACCCACATACTACAAATACAAATAATCGCCAACAGCACCTAAATACCTAACCTAACCAATGCCTAAATATACACAGTATGCTAATATATAACTATTAATTTATATTTTGGAAATTCCTATTTTGAATGAAGATGTTAAAGTTGATGAATGTGTCTTTGGGGTCGACCGCTGGATGGAATGGACTTGGTCTGAGGATGGGTTGGTGAGGGGCTCGATTTAGCTCCTAGTAGGTCTTCTTCAGTTGAGGAATGTTTGACTTCCACTGTGTTAAAGGACAGGGATTTGCTTAATTGAATTCCACGATACCTGCACTGTCCTGTCCCGTCGTGGCCCAACCACTTGGGGTAGACGGTAGAGCGACGGTCTCACTTCATGCAGGTCGGCGTTCAATCCCCGACCGTCCAAGTGGTTGGGCACCAATCCTTTCCCCCTGCCACAATCCCAAAAACCTTATCCTGACCCCTTCCTAGTGCTATATAGTCGTAATGGCTTGGAGCTTTCTCCCGATAGTTCTCTTCCCTGTCCCTTCGTGGGTTTCAATGGCCTTCACCTGCAACATATGACAATACTGACTACTGGGAAGTCAAGATATATGACATTTATGACAGATTTATATATATATATATATATATATATATATATATATATATATATATATATATATATATATATATATATATATAATCTACAATTAATTTACTTGGGCCATTGTAGTCAATACGAGAGGCAGCAATAACAACAACAATATGAGAGGCTCTCAGAGACACGCAACTGGTATCCAACACAGACTTTAAGCCTAATACCTCCATACTTAACTGGTACTCCAGGGAAGGTTACCTTGAGGTGCTTCCGGGGCTTAGCGTCCCCGCGGCCCGGTCGTCGACCAGGCCTCCTGGTTGCTGGACTGATCAACCAGGCTGTTGGACGCGGCTGCTCGCAGCCTGACGTATGGGGAGGTCTAAAGTCTCAGTTGGATAGCAGTTGCGTGTCTCTTGAGATCCTTCTCTTATTGTAGGTATTCAATAGCCTGATTGGTTGAACTACAATCTTTCTGTTTTTTTCGGTACTGGGTTCGAAGCTTAATGGTCCAAGTGAATATATATATATATATATATATATATATATATATATATATATATATATATATATATATATATATATATATATATAATGTCAGCAGTGTCAATATATATATCTTGACCTGCCAGTAGTCAGTAGGCTATACCTGTTAGTAGTCAACAGTGTTGTATATCTTGTAGGAGGCACATATAACTTTATTTTTATAAACATTGTAGGAGCTGGAGCTGTATTTAATTAAAGTGCCCACCAGCGGGAGTATCCCCCCACCTTAAAGTTCAAGCTCTAAGGTGCTAGGGTGATCCCCTACCCCGTCACCAGGATGCTGCCCCCCGCCCGGCCAGCACTCCACCATCCGCCGGGCGGGCGTCGGAAGACAACAGTCAGGACCCTGTGGTCAACCAACGGCCGAAATACACCAGGAACCCCCTCGACCGAGGGAGAAGATGCTTCAGACTTGCCACGACCCCAAGGGCCAGATTCACGAAAGCTCTTACGCAAACACGAACGTGTACATTTTTTCTCAATCTTTGGCGGCCTTGTTTCCAATTATTAAACAGTTAATGAGCTCCGAAGCACCAGGAGGCTGTTTATAACAATAACAACAGTTGAATGGGAAGTTTTCATGCTTGTAAACTGTTTAATAAATGTAACCAAAGCCGTCAAAGATTGAGGAAAGATGTACACGTTCGTAACTGCTTTCGTGAATCTGGCCCCATCTTTTCAACCCGGCCTCTCAACCGGTACGTCTTGTGCGGTATGGTCACCGACGTTTAAATAATAAAGTACTATGAAAACTAGAGGCTCGCGAATATCCACGATTTTCAATGCAATGTTAGGTGGGTTGCTTAGGTTCGTATGTTTCTGGTTAGGTTAAGACTTTTGTATTTTTGTACGTTGAAGAGAACGGGCAGCTTAGTGTACAGCCTTCATGCCTTAGCCACCTGGAGGCGACGCCATTATGTGGTGATGGCGTCGCTTGCTTCTACAGTGGTGTAATTGACGCCTGTAGTTCACCATCTTCAGCAGGTCAGGGGCTGCAAGGAGTAATCTGACTTTGAACACTTCAAAGGGATAACAGGGATAACGATAACTTTGAACACGTCACGTAACAGGGATAACGATAACTTTGAACACTTCACGTAACAGGGATAACGATAACTTTGAACACGTCACGTAACAGGGATAATGATAACTTTGAACACGTCACGTAACAGGGATAATGATAACTTTGAACACGTCACGTAACAGGGATAACGATAACTTTGAACACTTCACGTAACAGGGATAGCGATAACTTTGAACACGTCACGTAACAGATAGCGATAACTTTGAACACGTCACGTAACATTGATATTTGAACACACAGTTCATTTAACACCTGATCGCCAGCATTTAGATTACTGGCCAACGCGGTGTCTCGTTGTTGTTGTTGATGTTGTTCCCAAATAATCTCAAGCATTCAGCCAGGAATATTATTGTTATATTTTTTAATACTTCGAGACCGGAAGTATCTCAGGCACTTACATACCACGAATTTAAAACACAATTAAATTTTTCCAGCAACAATATCCTTTATTTCTTGGAAAATATATATATATTTTTTTCTCTCCAAGACATAGCTAAAGAACGAGGAAAACAAGCGGGAGCTCGTTAACTTGAGCGGAAGGCGAGTTAACGAGAGGCGTCCCACACAAACCTTCCCACACTGTGGGAAAGGCAAGTGGGAGAGGAGGGGGGGGGGGGTTGGGGGTGGCCTGGAGGGGGGGGGAGGGGGGGGTGAAGAAGAACAGTCCAGTGCGTGCAAAAAAGTTAGTTCTTGGTCGTTGAACATTTTTTTTTCTAACGTACACCAGTTTCTATATCACAGTATTTTCCATCTCTGGCAACATTGTTCAACGCTTTCTGCTGATAGTTCCCTATCCTTCCATCCATCACTTCAGCCTCCATCACAACAGCCGCCATCTCAACATTATCCGTCACAACAGTCTCCATCACAACATCCATCACAACAGCCGCCATCTCAACATTATCCATCACAACAGTCTCCATCACAACATCCATCACTTCATGCTCCATCACAATAACCTCCATCACAACAACCTCCATCACAATAGCCTCCATCACAATAGTCTCCATCAAAGGTGTAGTCCACTTCACATTTCACGCTTCATATTTAATTAATATAAAGATCTTGACTTGAAGCAGCGACACAATAATATTCTGTTGTTATTCGCTTCAGGGCTCCTGTCAGCTGGGTGGACAGCGCTTCGGATTCGTAATCCTGAGGTTCCGGGTTCGATCGCCGGTGGAGGTGGAGACAAATGGGCAAAATGTTTCTTTCACCCTGATGCCCCTGTTACTTAGCAGTAAATAAGTACCTGGGAGTTAGACAGCTGCTACGGGCTGCTTCCTGGGGTGGGGGGGGGGGGGAACACTAAGGAAGCCTGGTCGAAGACCGGGCCGCGGGGACGCTAAGCCCCGAAATCCTCTGAAGATTATCTTCACATAATAGTGACAGCGAGCTGTTTTCGTGAATTTCCTGTTAATTTTTATATAATTAACTAAATTATATAAACAGTTAATTTCCTGTTTATATAATGCTAGTTTTGTCTCATTAAAAGATATAGACATCAATTTGTTTTTTCAGCAACGGATAAATTTAGTTGATTTTTTCATTATGTTTTAATATTTTTCAATATTATTTAATTTTTAAATATTTTTTTATTATTTTTTTAATGTTTTAATATTTTTCATTATTTTTTTTAATGTTTTAATATTTTTTCATTATTTTTTTAATGTTTTAATATTTTTCATTATTTTTTTAATGTTTGTATAACTGAAATTCATTAAAGCAGATATATGTTGTGTTTTAATAAAGATTAACATTATTATGCAGACTGCATCATTTTCAGTTTATATAATCAAATATCCAGCATTAGGAAGAGTTTAGTTTTAAGCCTATTTTTTTTAAATAAAATTATACAAAGTAATACATACATTAGAATGCTTTCATTATTTAAATGAGTGAGAGATAATTTAGCGACAAGATATATATACACCGGGAGGTGCAACCCACTACTCAGTGTATATACATGGAGTGTATATACAGTGTATATTCAATGAGTTTACTTTAGTTTTGGATAATGCATCAGACGATGAGTCATGATAACGTGGCTGAAGATATGATGAACAAACCAAACATCAGAAAGTGAAGAAAAGATGACTTTTCGGACGGTCCTGGACCGAATCATGTCTCACACGGCTTGATAATGATCCAGACCGGACCGAAACGTTGTCGCTGCCTCATTTTCTGTTGTGTGGTTTGGTCATTATCCTGGACAATGTGCAGAACTTAAGTATTCTTGTTGGTTGATCATTAAGCAACTGTGGCGGCCTTAAATAACCCACCAGAGGTCTGATAGACCTTTAGCCCACACCAAAATTAGATAACATTGCAAAGTTTAGATAATACCTCACTGTCAGTATTATTAAGTGATGGAATGGCTATAGTTTTATAGACTTCGTGTTCCCTAACAGGAAGACAATAATAAATAACCTTGGAATAGACACTGAGCATCACAGGCAAATCAGATTAAACATACCGTGTATAAGTTAAGTGAGGAAATTCTCTGAGGAAAATCCTCATCTCTTAAAGTCACGCTCTCAGGACGATCAGAATATTCAGAGTATGGATCTCCCACCCAATCACACACTTGTGTTGAAAGAAAAGACAAAATAATGGTCGAGTTTGATCAACTGTTCTTCCAGATTGGTTTCAATAAGACTTGAAATTTGCTGATAGCCTCCTTCACTCAGGAGCCTCAGTAGTAGTTAAAACATTTCAAAATGTTCTTTTGGAATATAATTTTTCCAAAGATTCAATCTTTTTTTAAATCCAAGAATTTTCTCACTTGAAGTCAATACATTTTCTCCATGACTTTAGCAGTGACTTGTTCAACTTATTCATGTGATCAAAAATGTCTGCTAAGTAGGCTAGCTTCTGCAACCATTCTTCATCTTCAAAGCTGCTGGCCAAATTTTGGCTTATTGTTTTCTTGAAAGAACTCCTGCAATTCATCCCTCAACTCGAGCACCCCTATTTAGAACTCTTCCTCTACTCAGCCACCGGATTTCAGCATGTAGTAAGAGATTTATATTCCCTTTGTCCAGATTTTCACACAGCTTTTTTAAACATTCTGGAGTGAACTGGTCCTTGTTTAATAAAGTTGACTATTTTTGAAGCATCGTTAAAAACTTTTTTCAATTGATCTGCAAGATATTTTGAAATCAGCAGCACTGAAGAAAGCAGTGTTGTGACAACAGCATCATTTTCTTGTCTCATAAGAGAAACAAAACCTCTTATAGAACTAACCATTGATCGGGCACCGTCACCACAGCAGTACACCGTCTCTTATCTCTCAAGGCTCTTTTAGTTTACCTTCGTTGAGAAACGCTGCCTAAAGCAACAATTTGTAAAACTAATAAGAAATGGTTTAAACGAAATAAGAAAACATAATGAATAATGAAGTACGTGAAGTTAGCTGGACAGACAAATCCTATCTCAAAGGGTTTTTTTTCCTGCAGGTCTGTGAAACAAAGATTAAGGGGTAGATTGTGTCTTTGAATACTGAAACGATTCAGGTAAATAATAATGACAAAGAAATGAATGGTAATACGTATTTTGCCAATGAATTTACTCGAGAAAACTTTACATTATGCCGGCAGCTCAACAAATCTATGAAAGTGGAGAAGAATAGCTGACTTATTTAGTGGTTACCGATGATATTAAATAATAGAAAATGAAAGTTCAACAAATCCTCAAAGTTATCTTCTCAAGGTTATTTTGAGATGATTTCGGGGCTTAGCGTCCCCGCGGCCCGGTCCTCGACCACGCCTCCTTTTTGTTACACACCCCTCCAGGAAGCAGCCCGTAGCAGCTGTCTAACTACCAGGTACCTAGTTACTACTAGGTGAACAGATGCATCAAGGTGAAAGAAACATTTTGCCCATTTGTCACCACCTCCACCGCGGATCGAACCCGGAACTTCAGGACTACGAATCCGAAGCGCTGTCCACACAGCTCTCAAACGCCCTAGTTTTTGTCAGTAAAAAGAATTTTCCAGAGCGTTAAAAGATGTACAGAATAAAGGATGGAGAGCCTTTGTCTTGAATATTTAATAAATCAATAGAGTTGAACACAATACCAGTCGTAGAGGGTTCAAAATTTGGAGCCGTTTTTTTAAGAACGGAGATAAATCTCTTGCGTGGAATTATCGTCCCAATTAGCTTAACGTCTGTTGTAGGCTAAATTGCAAAAGACATTTCTTCACTTTTTAAAAAGTATAGAATTAATAAGGGATTAACAACATGGTTTTACTAAGGGCCACTCGGGGTTAATAAATGATTGTCACATTTTTGTTCTTTGACGTAGGACAATTCTTTGATAATCTACCTCATAAGAGATTCATTTGAGAGCTAAAGGCACATCGTATTGGTGAGTCTACCTATTTGACGATTTCGAGTGTTTTGAAAGCCTAGCCTAGCCTAGCCTGTGGCCAGCATTCCCTGTTGACCGCCTGGTCTGTGAGGCTGTTTGCCTTTATTGCTCTCAGGTCTACATAGCCATAATAGCCAGCCATATCTAGCTATTATACCAGAAGCAGTCGACATAGCCATAGCTGATCCAGTAACCCCCATGAGAAACTTGTCCAGTACTCTCTTAAAAATTTCCACTCTAGTTCCAACAACATTCTCCATATATATATGTCGGCAGGAAATTACAGAGTAGCGGTCCTATGATGTTTCCGCCTCTTCTACAGTGCTCTATTACTGTGCTGACAGGTCCTACTTGTGTCAAAATAATGCAGAAAGTTAACAAATAAATAGTTAAGTTTTATTTGGTAAATGTTTAAAAGGAGTGGTCCGTGGCTCTAGGGCCAGATTCAGAAGCAGTTACGCAAATACTTACGAACCTGTACATTTTTCCTCAATCTTTGACGACGTTGGTTTCATTTATTAAACAGTTTACTAAACGTCCCAATCAACTGTTGTTATTGTTATAAACAGCCTCCTGGTGCTTCGGAGCTCATTAACTGTTTAATAATTGTAAACAAAGCTGCCAAAGATTGAGAAAAGATGTACAGGTTCGTAAGTGCTTGCGTAAATGTTTCGTAAATCTGGCCCCTGGACAGTGGTCTCCTTAATTGTCGACTCACCAGCGAGAGTCCTGGGATCGATTCCAGGCCGGGACAGATATGATTGAACACATTTCCTTTCACGTAATGCCTCTATTCACTTAGTAGTAAATAGATACCCAGGAGAAACCTATAGGAACACCGGAGAAATTTGTGATCACAAAGAAATCAAAATGACGTGATATATCACGCTATTTTGATTTCTTTGTGATCTGAGTGAGACGTAAGAGTGGGAACACCATACCGCAGGCCAGAGTGTGGCTGGATCGACTGTAAAAACCCAAGTTGGGCTTGGGTGTGGGGGTTCCAGACCCTCCCAGTGAATTCAGTAGAGTTATGGGTTGGTCGACTTTTGTATCATCATGACCGAGTCGGTTTGAGCAGGCGTCTTTGCTTTACCAGAACGCGAGTTTGAGTCACTATATATATATATATATATATATATATATATATATATATATATATATATATATATATATATATATATATATATATATATATATAGTATTAGGTTCATATAAAATCAGTTTTCTGTACCCTCAAAATAATAAATTCCGAGGGTATAAATCTCGAGAAATTCCCTGCGGGACGTGAAGCAAATTTTGCAGAGCTCAAGAGGCATTATACACCAGCGATGGACTCGGCTAATGGAGCCCCTCCAGGCCTTTCGTTTTCCGTTTTGGGGAGAGATTTACAGGTTGAGTAAAATATTGTGCACGGTCGTCACGATTGGCTGTGGTGCTGGCTAGTGCTGGCTAGTTGGGTGTGGTGCAGGCTAGTGCTGGCTAGTTGGGTGTGGTGCTGGCTAGTGCTGGCTAGTTGGGTGTGGTGCTGGCTAGTTGGTTGTGGTGCTGGCTAGTTGGTTGGTGTGGTGCTGGCTAGTTGGTTGTGGTGCTGGCTAGTTGGTTGTGGTGCTGGCTAGTTGGTTGTGGTGCTGGCTAGTTGGTTGTGGTGCTGGCTAGTTGGTTGTGGTGCAGGCTAGTTGGGTGTGGTGCTGGCTAGTTGGGTGTGGTGCTGGCTAGTTGGTTGTGGTGCTGGCTAGTTGGGTGTGGTGCTGGCTAGTTGGTTGTGGTGCTGGCTAGTTGGGTGTGGCGCTAGCTTTGGTCCCGCCTCTTAACTGCTAATCAACTGGAGTTCAAATGTGTGTGTGTGTGTGTGTGTGTGTGTGTGTGTGTACTCACCTATTTATATCTGCAGGATCGAGCATTGACTCTTGGATCCCGCCTTTCTAGCCATCGGCTGTTTACAGCAATAACTCCAGTCCTATTTCCCTATCGTACCTAGTTTTAAAATTATGAATAGAATTTGCTTCCACAACCTGCTCCTTAAGCGCATTCTGTTTTTCCACTAGTCTCACACTAAAAGTGTGAGTTGTGGAAAATTCCAGTGAGTACTGGAAACCATTTTCCAGTAGTGGAAAATGGTTCCACTTTTGGAAAATGGTTTCACAAATGGAAAATGGAGAGATGGTTCACGAGGTACACTCGTGAACCATCTATAGTGACGGGAAGTGTAAGAGTGAAGGATGAGACGTAGTGAGGGGAGGATGAAATGAGAGGGACTGCAGGAGAGAATGCCAGGCAAAGGGAATGCTGAATGTAAGAAGCAACTTAAGGGAAGAGGAAGGGGGAAAAGTGACTGGGATTGTGGAACCAAGCCCATGACGGAACAGGGAGGGAGAGAGCCCCCAGTGTGTAGAGATTGTCGGCGAGCTGAACACCACAAGTTTTAACATACAATCCCCAGCTTAACCAGGCTAAGAGAGGAGGGACTTACTCTTGTGGCAAGTGTGTCCGTAGTGCCCCGTGTTGGCACAGAGGCACTGGTAACCGGGGTCCTTCACTGTCTGAGAGCACACGCCGCCGTGCGCGCAGGGGCTCGCCTCACATGCGTCCCTCACCTCGCCCTGAGGAAAGAGATGTCACGCATCACAAACTATAATGCTACTGTGAATCTTTTACGCCCAGAGGTGTTGATACCCTGAGGTCCGCAGGCGTTATCTGATGCTTGGTGCTTCATATTCCGTTTTGAATCCATAAATTATACCTACAATGTGTATTTACTATCTTATAATGACCATTGCTATTTAGTAAAGTATGATTATAATGACCAATGCTAAAAAATTATCAATATTTTTTATTTACATAAAGAAACTTAAATTTTAACAATTAAGTGATTTATATATGAGTAATGGTTTTTGATGATGTTATTGATCACTCCACAGCCTAATAACGTGTGGCGAACAACACTTACTGTCAAAAGGAGAATAAAAAATATACATTTTAACGTGAAAATAATCATATAAATTACCTTTTGTTCAGGATCATGAAATGAAGTTCTACATTCGTCTGAATGTGTCATAAATGTCTGGTTGGATGAATAATGGTAGGAACACGAAAATTTGTTTCAGTGAGGGGGGTGATTTCAAATTTTCTGTCTTCGAGTAAATTATTTCGGCTAGTGGTGCAATTTGGGCATCGCAGTCCGCAATATGTGATTTGCAGACTGCAATATGCAAATCTGTGAACCATATGCATATTGTTATAGAGAGAGTTACTGCGTGGGTCGTCCCTCCAGAAGGATGAGGAAGATGGTAAACTCACAGTGGGATGACGACAGAGTTTGGGCAACCTCATAGTGAGTATATAACTTGCTTCTATTGTTTTTGGTTTGATGGAGTATTATTCAAATATACTCTCTGAATATATATATATATATATTAATATATATATATATATATATATATATATATATATATATATATATATATAATATGCGAACAAGCTTGAATGGTGCCCAAGCATATATGAAACTAAAAACTCCACACCCCAGAAGGATTTGAACCCAGACAGCCAGGAGCACATGCACCATGGCGTACCCGGTTCTTTAACCACTCGACCAACCGTGAATGTACAAAAGGCATATTTAATCTTACTTCTGTAACAAATATATCATCAGTAAGCTTACGTTAGAGTACCATCATTCATTGCATCACAGAAAAGGGATATGTATATCAAATATGGTCCCTCACTTCTCGGTGTATTTGCACTTGAGTTTAATTTAGTCCTGTACTATGTCCAGGAAAAAAGTATACTCGCTGGATGGTCAGTAAGCATTGTGATGGACTTAAAACACTTCCAGAGGTTGGTAGACTTAAGCCCAACACCCATCACATCAATAGGGGTATAATGCAATGAGATGGTCCTAATAACTCTCCAGAAATTGACTGGCCTTAAGTCCAACACTAAAATACATAACACGAAACGCAGCTTAAGTGAACATTCAACACACACGACGACTATGTTGCATTCAGTGCTGTAAAGCAGGAAACTCACCCAAACATAACATGATGCAGGGAACTCATTGGAGTACAGAGAGATGTAGATTATCACCTGAGCAGAACTTGAGTCACGGGACCCATCGGAACGCAGCGTGAGACATGGGATTGACTCACCTGAGCACATCATGAGACAGGAGACTTGCTGAAGCACAGCGTGAGTCACGGGACTCACCTGAACACCCCGTGAGGCAGGGGACTCACCTTGAGGGCGGCCTGGCACTGGTCACGGGTGGAGTATCTGAAGGTGGTGTCGCAGCCGAGGCCGCAGACGCAGGCGTCCTCGTCGATCCTGCAGCCCTGCACGAGCTGGTCCGGCTCGCACGCCAGCACTCCTCCTGTAGCAACATGGGCCGTGGTTAATGGCGTGTTATATAGTCTCCATAACCTCTCACCTCCCACGGTCAGGGGTTGTGTGGTTAATGGTGAATGTGTTATATAGTCGACTTGGCCTGAAACATCTGAAGCTCATATGTGTATACTTCACATGTTTCAGGCATAGTACACGTACAACAAAGGCTGACGATGAATAACTCGGACAAACAGAGAAGAAAACAAGTATTATCAACTTTCGTAATACATATCTTGTACTGAAGTTCAAATTCTTTACCAAACGTTATCATTATGATTTAGGTGATGTTTTACACCTGTATGACACTAGAGGGTTTACCCGGCGGTGCCCGGGATAGTCACTCTCTCTTCCTTCTCTTCCCTCCCCATCTTCCTACCCTCTCCCCTCTTCACCATTCGTCTTTCAACCTCAAACAGACACACATTTCCATTTAATACTGAATTCTTCGTCATCATTTTCAAGTGAAAAAAAAATCCGATTTTGAGGTGGGAGGGAGAAGAGGAGGGGGTTGCCATTTTGCCTTACCCCCTCTTAATAGGGCATCAATAGGGCCGATCTCGATTAGCCTATATCCGCCCCAGACTATCACACCCTGCAAGTTTAGTGAGGCTAGCCATAAGCCTCTGGCCTCCGTCCTTTGGCAGCCACACTCTCTTATAGGTTGGTTTGGAATTCACATCCCACAGTTACAAATATACAGCATCTTTTGTACATAATACTCTATAATATATTCCAATCATAACAATCCAATAGGCGGTTTATATTGCTGTGAAATTAGTTAGAGCCCAGGGATATTGCTCTCTGAATTCTGTCTGATTATCTAGCACTTGATACGCAAGAGGATATAATTACCCTGGCGCTGGTGCAACTTTACTACAATTTCAGTTCAGCCTCTCTCTCTATATATATATATCAGTGCCTATATTGTATTTATATGAATTTTATATTCTCAATGTTGAAAATAAACGTTAAAATTTTGTTTTTAATTATCCTAATTTGAAACATTTGATGAGCGAGCGCAGTATTTATTTTTTGTCTTAGAGTTGTAATTATATAAATGTTAAATAAATCAGTTTCCCCTTCTGCCACGCAATATCTGGCAGTGTGGCGTCCCAACTCGGAAACTTCTCTCTTCATTTACAGTTGCCGGGGACAAGGATCAGCGCTGGGCCTCCACTGCCGGCAGGGATCACCTCCATCGCCTCGCGGCGCCATCCTGGACCTCATCCTAGCTCCACGTGGGCCGGGATCACCACCATTGCTATCCAGTGTCATCCTGAACGTAATCCTAGCCTAACGTGGGCCAGGATCGTCACCTTGGCCTCACTGCTCTACACTGCTCTTCGACAGGGGTAACTGCCTCACTTCTCGCAACACCTGCATGAAATACCTTTGCCCATTTGCTTTCACTTTCCCTCTGATGATGCTCGGGTGTACTTTATGGAAACACGTCAGACCCATTAGAATGCGTATAATTATATTTTGATTATAAAGTTGTCCGTTTCAGTTTCTCCCACAACATGCTATATAGTGCATGTTATACAAATATTCTATAAGGTAAGCTGTGTACAAACACACAGTGGAACGAAAGAATATACAAACTTAATACAGAGAGCGTCGAACGACAAGAGAATGCAAAATACACAAACATGTTATAGTGTAGAGTGTATCATTTGCAACTATGCTGTGATTGCGTCATATGAAACTGAGCTAAGGAATGCGTCGCATACAAATAGGCTGTAAAATACATCTCATAAAAAACATGCTGTAGACTGCGTCGTAAACAGCTATTCCGTAGAGTGCGTCGTACACAACCATGCTGTGGAGTGCGTTTCACCCAAACCATGCTGTGGGGTGCGTCACACTCAACCATGCTGAAGAGTGTGCTCGCTGGCAATCTGTTTCTCTGTTTGACATTGTGACGTATGGTATAATTTGCATCTTATTACTCTTTTTTTAATGAATTTATTTCCTGGGGGGTTTAATTAATAGGTTAATAACTTTAACATCTGGCTGGTAATGTATTCATGGAAGCCGGCGTAGCCGTGCACTAAATTTGTACGAGTTTCCCCTACGAATAAACGCGTGTGAATGTTAGAACCTAAAATAGAGCTTGACTGCCGCAGTGCAAATATTGACCAGTCCGCTGGGCAAGGATTCATGAACGCATTTATGCAGCCACTTACGAAACCTTTACATCTTGCCTTAATCATTACAGATTTGTTGACATGTTATAAAGAACCGAGAAGTTGTTTATCCTTGGGTGTTGATGGTTCGAATGTTGTAAATTGTATATGTAAATTGATTGTTGACCAGACCACACACTAGAAGGTGAAGGGACGACGACGTTTCGGTCCGTCCTGGACCATTCTCAAGTCGATAAGGGACGACGACGTTTCGGTCCGTCCTGGATCATTCTCAAGTCGATGTCGACTTGAGAATGGTCCAGGACGGACCGAAACGTCGTCGTCCCTTCACCTTCTAGTGTGTGGTCTGGTCTGGTCAACATACTTTAGCCGCGTTATTGTGACTCATCGCCTGTATATGTAAACAAAGTCACTATAATTAAGGAAAGATGTACAGGTTTCGTAAGTGGTTGGGTAAATGCTTGTCTAATCCTGGTCAAGGATGTTTGGTTATATCAGCGGAAAAAAACACTGATGCTAAACAAATTTGAAAACTGAACGGAAGACGGTATATAAAGTGTGTCGGTGTAAAATACATAGAAGGGCATTCCATCCCACCATAGAGCCTGACTATTTTCTCGTAGAAACCGTCTAACCCCTGAATAAGTTGACATAAGATGCAGAGGTTGTGCAAATTTTATATTTAATTTGTTAGTTATCTCTTAAACTGTGTGAATTTCATTGAGTTCCTGCTTTAAATTATTTATGAATTACCTTTGATATGTATCCCTTAATGTTGGTAAATAGTGAAATAAATGGATTATTCCTCTTTCTCAAGGTCATGTCGAATTAGACCTCGGAGCTTTGAATTATACAATTAAATTAATATTAAAGCAAATCAAAGATCAGTTATCTTTTATTAATATATCACTTGTATATCGTGAACTTTCTCCTAACGCGTCATAATCGTGCCTGGGGACCGGATAAAAATAACATAAAACTAGAAAAAGCTAACCTATCCTTACTATTCTTTTTGCTTCGATAACCTCTGTCAGGCTTGATTAAATTAATATAAATTAATTTTGTTTCCCCCTAAAAAATGTTTTCAGCTAGATATTCACCAGAGACTAAAATAGATATTTTTCCCACGGGATTTCCTGCACGTGTTAACATCGTATAACGAATTGAAGTGACGATTGTTTTGGGGTTTCCGCCTAACAAAGTTTGTAGCCCGTTGCTTTTCGTTTCGACAATATAGCGTGCGTTTGTTACGGGTTGCTGACAGCAGCACCGTTCGCCCTTGCTCGCTCTCTCTCCTCGTGAGAGAGACCATTCAGCTTTGACCGTGTTTGATCTATTGCTGACTCAGAGTGACTCCCATACCACCAGCCGTACACAACTATATTGAGCTAGTCGTTCATGCAAACTCCACGTTTCCATCAAGGAGAAGAGCTGGTCGCAGAAAACGGAAGACAGCAATGTCGCATGCTGATAAGAGACGCAAAATAGTGGACACAATGTTTCCTTCAAATACGCTAAATAATTAGGAAAATGTGAAAGTTTATCCCATCATCTATATGTAATTCTTCAGTTCAGCGCACAGACTGTTACCAATTTTGTGACAACAAATTCGAGTATTAAAAACGGGCTGTGTAATATACCAGCCCGTTCTCTTCATTTGCCACTTCATTATAAAAATAAAACGTGAATATTCTTAGTCGTTTGTTTTCTTAATAGAGTGCATCAATGATATTGGTTACGGTAAAGTAAAAACGGCAACCTATTGTCTGGGAGGACTGGTTGGATATATATCCCCAACAGAAAACAACAAAAGACTCCAACGGGCTCGCCATAGCCCGTGCTGCTTGGAACTTTTGGTTCCCAGTAGCTGAATCTAAAACAACAACAGAAAACCCAGTCTGGAGTGAGACAGAAACAACTGAGCAAGTTGCTGTGTTATGCAACCCTCCAGAAAACGACAGAAGACTTAGACAGGAGCACGACATTAACAACAGAGCAATTGTCACAATCATGAAACGAGCTTGCCTCACTGGCATGTAGGAAAAGGTCTCAACTCTTAATCATGGGGAAATTCAACTAGGGGAAAGTTTATTCTGGAGAACGGAGAACATTATTGACGGCAGAGATACATAGAGAATCAAGCTAACTGAAGCAGCAACAGAAAACATGAAGTCAACATATCAGTGGGTTCACAAATATGAGGGGAATGACGAAATTATCAGATTTAACCTGTTACACAATATGAGTCAGAAATGATGGAAGTCAATTTCGAAATCCCGTTGTGACTGAGCCATCACTATAGTGACATTTGAGTCTCTGGTATAACTTGGCACGAACTGTCCAGGAAAGGGATTAGGATGTAGAAGGTTGACAACACCATAAAGAGAAATTATGAGGACATGAGAGACTTTCCATGAAGAATATCTAAGGGATAAAACTCAGAGGAAAGTCTAGCGCGGGAAGGGAAAATTTAATTCCTTTCAAAGACGACAGTGACTTATAAATATGCCGAACTAATTAACATCAGAAAGAATAAAATAATGCAGACTAGATAGATTAATATGAGAAACTGAGTAATAAAAAAATCAATGTTACATAAATATAAATTAAATCTAACTCTTCAGTGAACAAAACTAAAAAAAAATGCAAAATAAGTCCCATTATTATTAATAACAAATACTCAAAATTGGTAAAATCAAATTAAAAATTACTAACTGGAATAATTCAAATAATTACATTACTGACAAAGAATCTGAATTGTATAATTACTGACAGCATGAATAATTACCACGTAATGCTGTTCATAGAGTTAAAGGGAAACGCAATGGAATATATAACAATATTTATAATTAAAAGGGAATACAAAATAAATCACGGGGACTTAACGGAAGCACTTCTCATAGTATCTTATTTATTTGACATAAAATTCGATTCCAGCGTTACTCCACACCTCATCCACACACAACAGTCATCCAAATACAATAGGACCCACATAAAGTCATCCACACACAACAATCATCCAAATATAATAGGACCCACATAAAGTCATCCACACACAAGTCATCCAAACACAATCCGTAACAATTATTCATAATTGACAACTGAGATCTCACTGCTCATATCAGTGTGATGATATTCACTGGAGAATATTAAGCTGCTACGTCACTGCAATAATGACCTGGCAAAAAAATGACAGAAAACGGTGTTTCTGGACAGCGCAGCAGTTGATCAAGGTGATGATGTACACTTGAATATCTATTTGATACCCAAAGATACAATAGCGTCGGGAGGGGTGTGGAGAGATCCCACTCCTTCCTCGAGGTCTGCTCAACATCTCCTTTCCCATTTATGTGCCAAGAGCATCAGATTCTCCTCCTGTTCGGGGCCACTCCATCCTAAGGACAAAACTCCTCCCAATCCAATTTTTCTCTCCCCGCTTAGCGCCAACAGGAGACGCTGGGAATGGGTGTGAGGGTAGGACCTCGGACCGAAGAATTTGGCTTGGCTTGTGTGCTCCTTGGGAACGCACCCCAGACGGCGCGTTCCCACGAAAGGCCACAACTTCTGGAAACGGGTAAACCTTTGACTCCGTGAATATGGGTGGCATTTCACACTCCAGAGGTCCGGCTCCTCGCTGTACTTACGTGAACTTTTGTGTCAAGGCTGTCACAGTATGACGACACTCTCAATTTCTGCACAGTTTCTCAATAAAATAAAATACACAACACTAGTGTTTTCAAAAACTACAGTACAACGCCATTTTGTGGAAGGACGACCTAACAGGATATTTTTAATCTTATAATATGAAGGGTATAAGGAAGCAAAGTGTATATGAATGAAAGCATGGACAGATTATAGTAACACGAGATCGACAAAGTCCAGAGGCCCAGAAATAAGTAACTTCATGCTCTCTCAAATACTTTTATTATTTCCATTCTCAGTGAGAAGGAAAATGGAGAGGAAATTTGGAAACGACATTGCAGATAAAGAAGGGACCTAACTCAATCTCCTCCACAACAATACAAGGAGAGAAATAAAAAGTTAGGAGACAGGTAATGGAACCAACATACGTCATACCAATTCTGGAATATGCGGCACAGCGTAGGGTCGCTAGTGCCGCTATTTATAGGGTCGCTAGTGCCGCTATTTATAGGGTCGCTAGTGCCGCTATTTATAGGGTCGCTATTTATTTAGACACAAAACGTCGCTGAGGAAAGTCCTGATATATGCCACTAGACTCGTACCTAAGATGAAATGTATAAGTTTCGATGAGACAAGGAATTAAATCTAACAAAATTGGAAGGGAGAAGTAACAGGGTAGACGTGATCAGTCAATGGCTGGTTTGTAACAAGATTAGTTCGAGCACCGAGAGAGTCAATCTACGAGGTTAGGTAAGGGGAGCTAAATCTCAACTCTATATTAGAGAAGAAACAAACGTGATATGATCACAACACACAAAATACTGAGGTGGACAGGGACAGCCTCTTTAAATTGAGAGAAAGTACAGCAAGAAAGCATAAGAAGGAAGCTGGAAATGGAAATGAGTCAAAGAAGTCAAAGGAAATATTCGTACCCTTTACGAGAGGTCAACAAGTGGAATGCACTGAAAGAAGAATTTGAGGAAGCCGCCTACATCGACAATTTTAATTAAGGCAACATTCAACAACGATTTCGAGCGCCAAGAAGAGTAAATTGTAATGCAACAGTTAAAGCAAGGCTAGTAGGCCGTGCAAAAGGGGTTAGACCTCACATCATCGTTGTCGCTGATTAGTAAATAACCACAAGCAAAATTCGCAGGAATTAAAGCAAACAAAAGAAGACTATATATCATTGGTGATACATGAACAAGAAGACACTGGTGGAAACAAAATACATAAATAAGTCAAAAGATATTACAAAGTGTGTCCAGTGTCAGAGTAATAAACAGGTGGAATGTGCTCTTAGGGTAAGTGGCGGGGGTGGACTCAACTTCAAATGGAGATATAACAGTTACTTGAAAACCAGTCATTAAAAGGTCGACAGATGGGACCCAGGAGTCGAAGTATAACCCCCTGCGAGAATAGCTAAATGAGTACTGGCCGGAATATATGACCCTTCGATATAGCCTGCTTCTCACTCTAATTCTAAACTGAATTAAACCTGAATTTTGGAGAGGTAGCTCGCAATATTTCCCCCTTCCAATCACAGAACAGAGGAGGGTTGGGCCCGCGAGCATTTACAAATGTTCCTACACTTAAAACCAACTAAAATTCTTAAGGGGAGACTCGGTTGGCTTCACTTGCCTCGTGGGGGAACCTGTTGCTGGAACCGTGCGAGGGAGCCAACCAGGAACCGGTGTCACAGCTACACTGTGGCTCGTTATCGTCAGAGGGAGGGGAACTCTTTAATGATCTTCGCAGCCAATAGATCTTAATTAAACGTAGACACAATCTTAACTAGGCGTATTGAGTCTTATTCTCACTAACTTGCTGATTAAGTCAATCTTAATCACTGGTGTTCAGTCGAGTGAGGTAAAGCATGTCGTCCATCGTCAGTCGGTGTGTGATTTTTATTCCACACTGTGAGGTACTCCACACCCTATACCGTAAGTTGGTGGGGAAAAGGGCTAATGTGTAGGGGGGGGGGAGAGAGAAAGGGTTAAGGGGTTCGGCAGATGGCTTGTGGGTGGATGAGGGTGAGGGTAAAGGGGGCAGGAGGGGGGGGGGCCGTGAATTTATGAGCACGATCCACCTAATTAAAAAACTTGTGACTTTTTTTCGTTTTTAAACAAGTAATATAAATTCATGTAAACCTCCGAATTTAATAAGTTTCTTCGCTTATTTTCTTGTTGACCGACTAGCATATATTTGTCAAGCAAGTCTTGCTAGACGGGCTTCAGCAGTCCGTTAACTGTCAGTCTTTTTTTTTCCATCATTTTCAAGTCTTTTTTTTTATTTTAAACCGGTTCAGGGGTGGGGTGGCGGGCCAACGGAGCCACCAAACAGTTGACCAATGGAGACCACTTAACACTTTTTTTTAATATTTTCATAATACTACAGTTATAACTTTCTGTGGCAGCGACTGCTAGCTGCCATGATATATTAATGTCACGTGAGTGCGAATTCATTTATTTCCTTACAGTGGATAATTCTATTAAAAATACACTAGACTCAATATTGCAATTATGCAAACATTGATGATTGATTGATTGATTATACTTTTCTTTGTACACACACAAGTAATATTTAACTCATCTCCAATACACTTATTTAAATTATAGACTTTTAGGACATTGTGACGTGAATCTTTTGTGTTCCTTTTTGCTATTATTGGCTGGCAAAAAAATATTGATTTTACTCCTTACATTTTTCACGTAATTTAGGCAAAATATATTCCGAAGTATCCAAGTTCAGTTTACAGTTTTCCCACTCCAGGGATAACTGTAAACCGTACAGCCAGACCCACTATGTTCTAGTAAGTTTACACCCTCAGAAATCTTTTAAACAGCCTCTCCAATGAACTGCTAATGTTTACGCTCTCTCCAGAGATAAATGAACGACATCCCATGCTAAGTCACCCGCCGGCCTCTCGCGGGCCTCTTCACTGGACGTTTTCCCCCCCTTTTCCCTCTGTTTCTTGACCTCCTGCTGGACTTTCTTTGTTTATCGACCTGCTGGACTTTCTTTGTTTATCGACCTGCTGGACTTTCTTTGTTTATCGACCTGCTGGACTTTCTCTTGTTTCACGACCTGCTGGACTTTCCTTGTTTATTGATCTGCTGGACTTTCACTGTTTCTTGATCTGCTGTACTTTCTCTTTATCTTGATGTGCTGTACTTTCTATTTCTTGACCTGCTGTACTTTTTCTGTTTCTTGATCTGCTGTACTTTCTCTGTTTCTTGATCTGCTGTACTTTTTCTATATTTTGATCTGCTGTACTTTCTCTGTTTCTTGATCTGCTGTACTTTTTCTGTATATTGATCTACTGTACTTTCTCTGTTTCACGACCTACTGGACTTCTTCCATCCGTTTAACGACCAACTTAAATCAAATCAAGTAAAAAAAAATGCACTCATAAATAGTTGTTGTATAATTGTAAATCAAATCATTCATAAATAGTTGTAGATATATAACTGAGTAATTTACACCATTTTTGCTGTGCATTATATTTATAAACGTTATGATACATATAACACGTAATTAAGAAAATTATGCAATGTATAATCTGTGATTTAGATTCTTCATTTGTCAGTGAATTAAACAAATCGTCACAGCTACTGACTCTTGACAGTTAGCTATTGACGGCTGACAGTCAGCTACTGACCCCTGACAATAATCTATCAAGGAAGGGTCAAGTCTAACACGTTCCTTGTGATAATGAATTGCAAATAGATCCGCTCTTTTTCTTTTGATATTAGGGGGGGGGGTTACCCTGGTCTGTCTATCTTTCTATCCATCCATCTATTTATCTATGCATCTATCTATATATCCATCTATCTACCAATCAATCTAGACTTCTATTTTTAGGTCTATTCATTCATCTCCATGTATCTATAAATCTATCTGTTACTGTATCTGTCCATCTATCCATCCATCTATCTATCTATCCAACTATTCATCCATCTACACATCGATCCATCTATCTTCCATCTGTTCATCCATCTATCCATCAACCTATACATCGCTCAGTCTATCTACCCATCTATCTAGTCATCCATCTATCCACATATCCATCTATATATACATCCATCCATCCATTCTATACACCCATATGTGCTTCTATCTGTCGATCAGTCTATCTATCACTCTAGCTTTTAAATCTATACATATCCATCATCCATCATTCTATCCTCTCTATTCTTCTTATCTTCTATCTACCGATCAGTCTATCCATCCATCTATCCGTCCACCAACGGATAGATGGATCCACTAATACGAAGTCGATGATGCCTTAGTCGATGAGATGCAAGTCTCATGCTAGCCTAACATACTCAGACCTCGTTAAAGCACTCAAAGGAGTGCGAAAGACTTGGTGTAAATCTTGACATAAACTACACAAATACATAAGTTCAAGTACGGTTATTGAGATAATAAAATACATCTCATAGGGATAGATATTATTAATATTATTTCCTAAATATTATTATTTCCAAAATGGCAACACCTAATATTCAATATACAATATCCAACGTTTACAAAACACGTGAAATTCAACGAATTTTTTTTTCCGAAATATTCTGGTAATGTGTTTTTACATACATACATTTCTACATATAAATAGAGAAAACTCTCCTTACCTCGTCAACAAGTGGAATTCCCTGCGCATTCCTCTACCTCCGAGGGCTGCTTTTTTGTTTTTGTTTTGAAAAGTTAAACGCATTTCTGCCTCTGCCATGGGGCCAAAATTCCCTCAAATGACATTCTCTCAAAAAATGGAGGGTCTCTTGTGGTCCCTTTCGTGGGTTTATTAAACCTGGTGGGGCCCAGGTTCTTCAATGAATATGAAGAGCCTGGTGGCGACCTTCAGTGGATATGAAACAATTGTAGCCACCTTCAGTGAGTTTGAAAAGCCTAGTGGCCACCTAAGTGGGTTTGAGGACCCTAATGACCCCCATTAAGTGGGGTAAAGGTACATGGCAGCCCCATTCTCCTAAAATGGTAGTGCTTATAACAACATTTGGTCGATTGTACGAAAATGATTGTTGGGGCTCCACACATTTCACGTTTTGTATTATTAATAAAAATAAGAAAAATTAAAAGTAACAGCAGAACCTAACCTGTCAAAGCAATCTTACACCTAATTAATATATACGTTATCTTAGGGCTAACATTGTGTATATATATATATATAATATATATATATATATATATATATATATATATATATATAACAGCTTGTTATCCTGTGTAAACATTTTAGCTAGGTGCTGTCATCCTCGCCTCAAACTCTCAGTCATTCAACATTCAGGTTCAACCTTTTCTTATGTCGTGCCTCGGCTGCCCGGGCGAGAGGGAGAGATAGAAAAAGAGAGACAACAAAGAAAATAAAAATGAAAGAAAAATACATTTTATCAAAGAAAGTAAATAAACTCTCTTGGTGAAAATTGAGCAATATAAAATGGACAATAAAGAAGAAATGCCATTACAACATTTATATATACACCATTTATTTTGACCATTACATTAATCTACGTAATTCAGTTTGTCCGAAGTGGATTGTAGGTGCAGTATAGTATGGAAGTCCTCTTCGGGCTCACTATAGCCCGTGCTACTTGGAACTTTTTTGTTCCAAGTTGCTGCAGCTAAAACAACAACACTGGTAGTAGGCAACACACATTGCAACGTTCCTCGTCAGGTTTCAAACACATAGGGATATATGCAATTTTTTATTATTATTATTATTATTTTCTACCACAAACGTGGCCACACATTTACAATGCTAACCAGCATATATACATTTCCTTCTATGCAGTGAGAGGTGTACCCCCAGAAAGCTGTTGTGTTGGCCTTAATAACCCTTCAGAGGTTAATTGGCTTTAAGCCAAACTTCAAACTAAACCAATCAGGTGGCACGAGAATAAACACATGCAAACTAACTATACATAGGAAAGTGTGTATGAAGTGTGTATATACACCTCCACTCCTCGGTGTATATACACCTAAGAGAATACATTTGTCCTGAACAATATTCATGTCTTACGTAAACTTGCTGCTTGTTCGTTAAGCTCTTGTGGTGGCCATTATAACCCTCTCACGGTTGACAAGTTATAAACCCGACACCAAATCAAGCCGAAGGGAAGGTGAAAGCAAAGAGCCGCAGCTCAAGGCGATGTGCGGCAGCAAAATGTCAACAGTTAGCACGGAGAATGAGGCAGAAGGAGGCAGTCGACATTAGAAAGAGTCAGTAGAGTCAGTGTTGATGAGGCTTCAAACTCATTTCTCACCTGGAGAAATAACACGACTTGCAGGGCAGGAAACAAGATATCAGGACAGACGGAAGAATAAAACTTGACACAATAGTCGACACACAGATGTGACATCAGGAAGATAAACAACACACTATAGAGGATGGCAACCTGTCACAATAGACAATCAAACACACGATAGCCTGACAGCAGCCGCCAACATGGCTTGCACTGTGTCCAATTCTGACAGAGCTGACAAGTTGCTTGGGGAAAGTTGACTAGGGAGTGGTGTGAGCGTCAGCTGCGGCAGCTAATTGGTTGTATGCCCTCTGCCAGACCCACCACACGCGTACCCACACACACCACCAAACACCTGGGGGTTTGGTGTAACTCCCGCTTGCGTGCGCTCACACACACACACACCACTAAACACGTGGGGTTAGCCTCACCATATTGTTAAATAAGCAAACTTTGCGTTATACCACTTAGAATTGTCCCCGTTGTCTCGTTAATGGAGAGAATGTCAGTGGGCGGCGGAGCACTCAAGTCTTATATGAGCTGTCTCGAGTTTGTTGATTATAAAGCCTTCAATTTGTCGGGGACACGAATTCTGTACATTGATCTTTCTCATGATGCAGTCCACACCAGTTGCCTGCAAATCCCGGGGAGTGAACCTGGGTACCTTGGTTGTGAGCCGTGAATATACACAACCTATGCTTCTGGACTCACATGTACAACTGTGGACTGGGAATTTCGTTATAAATCGTATTGTGTTTTGGGTATCTTCTTCGGTGTCGAGAACTTCGGAAAACTCTCCTGGAAATTTTCTCTGGGGAAAAAAAAATTCGTGAGCCCATTTTTGCCATAGGCTGTTCTCATTTAATCACGTTCTCTTATATGTTTGTTGCGTATTTAATATAGATTTCGCCTTCGCATGCTTATTTTTATTCCTTTTTACAGTGTTTGCATTATATATATAGCGGGAGGTAAGGGCAGGGAGCCTCGGCACTCCAGTCACGCTCTTCCCAACCGCGAGGAAATTTACGCTGCCAGATCCCCGAAATAAGTGAGGGTGAGGCGCCCGCTGGAAAACTGCTCTTCGATTGAAGTTCAGAAAACGATGCTTTATGCCGCGGTGGGTAGCAAGCAGGTATTTCGAGAAGGAAGGCTGGCAGCAGCCAAGAGGAAAATCAGCAGTCATGAGGCAGACTGGCAGCCATGAGGCAGACCTGCAGCCATGAGGCAGACCTGCAACCATGAGGCAGACCAACAGCCATGCAGAGAGACTGACTAAAGTCTAACCGACTTCAGACTTTTTGAAAGTCAGAGCAAATGCAATTTTGAGTCAATTTCCTAAACATTCAATATCTTAGCTTGTGTGATTATGAACAATGTGGCCTTAAAAATGCTCAACTTGATCAGTTACGTTGTGTATTGACTAAATATTCGAGATGTATCTTAGAAGTACATCTTCATGCTCATTGCAATCATATGACCATGTCTGAAATGAATCATCCTTCCAGCAAACGCCTATAAAAAAGGGCATAAGCCCATTTTCAGGTTTTTGTATATCGTTAGCCAATCGAACTTTGTCAGAAATATCAACATGATAGTAAGAAAATACAATTTATGACAGTAATGTGTAGTGCAGCAGGTCTACAGGATATAATAAAAAAGTTAGAAGAAAAAGAAGCAATACCGGCCGTATTCGTGACATTATTAAGGAATTACTGTCACGAAGATATGTTTGACAGGCACTTCAAAACTTGTTAAAACCAGAAAGATCACTGTTGAGTGAGGACGTATATTCAAAGCCCGTGACTTTATGTAAAGATTCACAGGTTTTGCAAACTTCCGTAAAATTTATGTTATATTTAGTCCAAAAATCCTAAACTTGAAATTGTCTCCAGCTTATTTATTTTCTTTTCGTGCTGATATAAACACACCTCACTTCTGTCACCAGTACAAGAATAAAGAAAGTATGAAACCAGACCTTCAGAATCTGAAATTAAATTATCAGATAAATACACAGTATCTATGAAAGTTGATATAAATTCATATTTTAACCAAACTTTTCTTATCAAAACAAGTCTTACAAATATGTTTTGGTGATTTAGGTTTCTTGTAATTCATACGTTTTTATATATGACTATAAACTTATGTTAGCTTATGTGAGTCTGTATTCTATGTTTATGCAATTTAGTATGCCATTCTAGAATGAGAATCACCATTCATTATACATTATATAGTGTGAATATATATATATATATATATATATATATATATATATATATATATATATATATATATATATATATATATATATATATATATATATATATAATGGGCCATTCCAAGCTCATAATAAATCTCATTTCTCCACGAGGGATCTATTTAGCTTATGGTAGCTTAGAATACGTGTAGAAACAAAGGTGCAGTCACATGGGATACACAAGTTTGAAAACTACTGAGAGAAGTTTGATCAATAATTCATCAAACAGGGAAAAAAAAAGAGTTAGCAATATTACCGCACCTTTTTATCGGTGATATATCACCAGTCTCAAAATGCCAGCATAATTCGTCCAATGAGAGGACAAGATAAACAATGACGAACCAATGGGTTAAGTCCCGCTGTCGAATATCGAGTAAACATAGCTTCCTGAAGACTGAGGCTACTGACGGAGACGTCTTGAGAGTTAATCTATACTATTGAGCCGTTTCTGTGAGAAATTCGGATGGCAAATGGTTCCTAAGCAGGGTCAGGACCTGAGGTTGACCTTATTTCACGGAAGACTGCAGCTTGGGAGGGAAGAAAACGTTTTATGTTGTCTTAACCTGAGGTTGAGCTACGAGCGAGGACAGCACCCGGGCCATTGGGCAGAAAGGCTCGGGGGTACTCTGTTATTTAGTGATGGGTCGTACATTTATTTTTCTTGTCTTTAGGGATTAATGGAAATAAGTTTGCAGGGAGACCACGGTGGGAGCAAGTGAGGCAGACCACCGTGGGAGCAAGCAAGAGAGACCACCGTGGGAGCAAGCAAAAGATCACCGTAGGAGCAAGCAAAAGAGACCACCGTGGGAGCAAACGAGCAAGACCCCACATTCCCCCGTCCTAACTCTCCAAACTTACCTGTCCCCCCCCCCCGGACATCTGTCAGTGACCTGTCTTTTTTTTTTTGTCAAAGCCTGCCACCACTCATCACCCCCCCCCCCCCTCCCTTGACAAACATGTACGTCAAGGTTCACTTAGACTTAAAAGTCTGATATCTGAACAGCCAGGATACAAAAATCACAGTCAAAGTCTCCAAAGAAAAAGTTAAATTATTTTCCCCAGGATAAATATCAAATTAAAAAATCCACACGATCGAAGCTCATTAAAATAATTTCTTTCAGGAAACGTCTTTTTCCTATCTCGTAAAAAATACAATAATAATTTATTTCAATTATGCCTTTCGCTTGGAATTCTTGTAATGAAACCTGGTATGCAGATACTAAACGAGGAAGAAAGTCAAGACTATGTATGTATATATATATATGTCGTACCTAATAGCCAGAACGCACTTCTCAGCCTACTATTCAAGGCCCGATTTGCCTAATAAGCCAAGTTTTCATGAATTAATGTTTTTTCGTCTACCTAACCTACCTAACCTAACCTAACCTAGCTTTTTTTGGCTACCTAACCTAACCTTACCTATAAATATAGGTTAGGTTAGGTTAGGTAGGGTTGGTTAGGTTCGGTCATATATCTACGTTAATTTTAACTCCAATAAAAAAAAATTGACCTCATACATAGAGAAAAGGGTAGCTTTATCATTTCATAAGAAAAAAATTATAGTAAATATATTAATTCAGGAAAACTTGGCTTATTAGGCAAATCGGACCTTGAATAGTAGGCTGAGAAGTGAGTTCTGGCTACTAGGTACGACACATATATATATATATATATATATATATATATATATATATATATATATATATATATATATATATATATATATATATATATATATATAGAGAGAGAGAGAGAGAGAGAGAGAGAGAGAGAGAGAGAGTTTACTTTAGTCCTGGAGTAAGCTCAATGAGTCTGGCTCTCAATTATAATGGGTTTACAAAAGTACAATACTGCAGATTTACCCTCCAGGGAATAATGATACGTTAGGACCTTACATATCTGGCGACATGAGAATGTTCTGTCCTTTATTTATGTTTGTCACAAGAATAGTGAGGATTATTAGATCGATTAGGCTGCCTAAGTCATAAACTTAGTCGAGGACTAATGTAAACTGTCCGTGTATATACGCGGAGACAGAGAGTACACCTCTCAGTGTATAACTAGTGTATAACCAGTTTATATAACCGGCACTGTGTATAACTCCGTCCTGAAATTGATCCCCGAGGCCTGGATCGCTACAGTTGAATGCACACTGGAGTTTTATTGGAAACCTTTAAGAAAACGTAAACCAGTTTAATGCACCATTTAAAGGTATGTTTTAGTGAAGACGTTAGTTAGATACTGCTGATCAGGAACAGCTTATTTGGTGGTTATCACTGTATGTGCTCCTCTATCATAAGGTTACAAAATGTCAATTCTATGTTTAATGCATCATCTAATATATTGAGGTGAAATATTGATGCTTATCAGTTCTGTACAAGCCATATGAAAGGCAGTGCCTAAATGAGTAGAAATTTTGCATGATTGCAGATTAATTAATTAGTTGATTTATTTAGATGCATAACAATTAAAAACTGACATAGTTAAGCCTGTTATGATTAGTTTATATTAGTTGTACTGCTAATTGTCTCATCACTATAATTTTGTGATAAATATTGTATATTTACGATAGATTATCTTGTATAATTTTTTGTTAAAAGTCATTCACTTTATGCCTAAAATTAAATTTTTATTCAGATTGCTATACACCTGTTTAGTCCAGCCAACATTGAAATGATTTGTATAAGCTGCTACCAATTAAGTTTCTGATTCTCCTAATGAAAATGTCTACTTGCTAGTTTGTTATTGTAACTTTATGCAATTCATGTCTTGTAATTTTCATGTAAACTTCTCCAATTATAAATGAACAACAATTTATGAATAATATTTTTCACTGATCGATTGATTGAGTGTTATGGAGTATTAATAACAAATGAGATTTTTCCTGTCCAAGATCCGCCTTAAAGTTATTAGATAAATACTCAAGAATGAACTACAATGCAAAAAGGGTTATAAGAACATAGACATCACGAGTCTTGTCATCAAATATACTAGAGAATAGTGGAATTCTTTACCACTGAACACTAAGCTACTGACCCATGTCGTAGCTCAGTCGATTAAGGCAGCGTCTGGGATCCTCTAGGACGTAGGTTCGAACCCTCGTCACGGCCCTTGTGGTTTTGTTCATGTGGAAATTCGTATTGGCAATATGTCACTTCAATACCAACAAGAATCGTAAATATAAATTCGTAAAAATACAACAAGGTGTTGAATGAAATAGAGGCGAAGACTTTGCTAATCAGAAATATTCGTTGGTATTAAGTATACTTGCTGGTTGGTCGGTAAGGTATTGTGGTGGCGTTAGTTTGTTTTCTTTATTAAATAATCTACAATATAAGGATCATGTTTACATCAATTTACAAAGGAAAAATTACTACATTTATATATAGCTTATGTAATTCTCAGTAAACCAATTTTGCATATCATTACAGAGCATGAGCCGTAAACCCCAAATGTTATACTTGATCCTAGAACTTCAATATACTCGCAAGAACTTCAATATTTTGTCTACTGAATAACCCTTCTGGCTGCCTATCCACACACCAAATAATATAATCAGAGAGTAACATAATTATTGTATTCTTAATTTCTTGCATTTTATGTCAATATGACCGTTCAATTGCAAATGGTTTGCTCAAGACACCATTGATATACACGCTGCCTCCGACACTGTTTATAAAGCATACGGATCCAATCAATAAAGTCTTGTGCCACTCCTACACTCCAATATTTCTAAAACAAACTGAACATCAACACGGTCAAAACGCTTTCGACGTAAGTGGCTCTCCAGAAGTTGATCTTCAGCCTAACATCAAACCAAGTTTAGGATGTTGTTGATGTAAAACATTGCACGGGAGTGATCCCCCAGAATTTACATTATTCATATTCTATGTATAATTATTGTAATTATTTTTATTATTAATATTTTATTATTATTTATTACTTAATTTTGGGGGTTGACTAAGCGGCCATCGATAGCAGGGGAAGTTATCGTATTGGCATTGCAATCCAGAAGCCCCGAAGTTCGAATCTCGGCGAAGATGTAGCTCATCTTTTAAATCCTGTGCCAGGTAGCTTCCGACGTCCTAACAATAGCCTCGCCCCAGCAGCATGACTAATTCACACAATGATAGAGATACAACTTTCCTACCACTTTTACTCTGTGGTTGGAACTCCCAACCTAAAATCAGGTCGGCTTGTAAGCATCGTTTCTTTCCATGCGTGTTAGTACTGAAGTAGCCAACATACCGTAGATGACCTAGTGAAGGGCTGGCCTACCTGCCTTGTGAGCTCTCTGCGTAACCCTAGCGTTATTTGGTACTATTTTTCACCGTTGTTGCAACATCGTAACAACGTAATTACGTTGTATGTTTGGTGGATATGTACACACATGCACACTAATTGTTATCTCGAGCTCAGATAATAATACTGTCACTTCCAGTGCAGGCATTATTTATTCCAGAGTTTGATAAGACTGCTAAGACTCTAAAGCCTTTCTAACACTAAGTTATTCATCGTTAAAATACCCCATAAAAAATTAAACTAATTATAAACGTAACTGGGACGTTGTTTACAGTTTAATAATTATATGATTTAGCTTCGAGAGGAAGTTCGATGCACAGCAATGCTGTATGCCCGGGAGTGTGTGCAAATATTCTCTCTCATATTCCTCAATAATATTCATATTCCTCGTAATATTCCTCACCTCTGTTGCTGTTGTCCTGTTGCACGGACCCTGCAAGGTCTCGTGCACACGACAACAGCAACAGAGGTGAGGAATATTACACAAGGTAGCCAGCTGGCACCCTGCATGCTGGCCCTACTCTGGTGTGGCTCATATTGTTTTCATCTTGATAAAGTAAGGGATGTTTACGCAGTCTCTACCTCTTTCTCTCTGCTTTATTCTATGTCTCTCTTTTATTTATTTTTTTCAATTTATTTTGCTCTCTCTCCCTCTCCTCCCATTTGTTTCTATCTCGTTTTCTCATTTATTTTCTCGATTTATGTTTTCTTTATTTCTCTCTCTCTCTCTCTCTCTCTCTCTCTCTCTCTCTCTCTCTCTCTCTCTCTCTCTCTCTCTCTCTCCCGTCCTCTTCCCTTCCCATTCCGCGTCCACAACAACAGCGATCACTCAGGCGGGAGGGCTGTAGTGGGGGAACTGCTGATTCGTTATTGCCTAGTATTTTGTCCTGATATTTCTCGCGAAAATGAACACTTAAATATATCATACGACTTATTTTACTCTAAATTTGTGTGTATATATATATATTACTGAATGTTACTGGATCAGTGATGCTAGCGCAAATCTTCCTATATTTCGTATGTTCTTCTCTGAATAGGAAGTTGAGAATTAACATTTCAAACTTCAATTTACGGCTTAATTAAAGCCTAACGCTAAAAGATGCGTTTCTCGTTCAACCTGACAACATTTTAAAAGGCAGTGATAAAGTGTATACAAGTCAGCTTGAGCAATATATATATATATATATATTATATATATATAATATATATATTAGTGTACAGTATTTTGATAGGCGTCTTTCTTGTAAACATATGTTGTTGAATATGATCAAAAGGGTAAGATTTATGATTCTAACACGAATTTTCTCAAAATTTCTTACGTTTCTCTTCACTGTCGAGGGAAGTTGAAAAATTAACTATCCAAAGTTCATTTTCACACTATATTTTGATCTGACGCCTAGGGATGCCATCTGGGCGAAGTGCGGAGTCATTTGGGTTTTGGTCCACTAGGATGCGGGGTTCTCCAATGGGGAGAGGCAAGGTTTCTCTTGATGATATCGTTCACCTCGTTGTCTTGCATACCAACCCTTGGGGCTTCCGCAGTGCAACCCATGCAGTCCATATGGGTCTGCTTCCACTCTGTTGCAAATGCACTTGTATTCGGTGTGAATTGGGGCACCAAGGCGGAGGGCCATTGCTACACGAAGGGACTCTGGATCTAGACGCGCGCGTGCTATATATAAATTAGTGTACCTTGCTGTCCCTTTATGATAATGCATATGCTAATTCTCGTAACAAACACGAGAGAATGAAATTATTCTCGGTTCACAGGCCCTTGCAATAAAGTTTTTTTTATTGCTGCTTTTAAATCTTCAAACTGGCACACTGCCTCGACCAAACATCTATTCATCCTATCCGTCGCCTCCAGACCAGCAACTCCTCAGGTGTCGACACAATGGAACAAATTTAGAGGAACTCTGCAGGCTCTCATCATTAGCTCTCAGAATTCTCCAGGTTTTCTTTTCTCTCTGCCAATAACACGTAATTATTTCTCAGATTTTATCCCAGTATAAAATGCGAATCGTGCCGTGAGGCTGAGAGAGGTTGTAGGGCCTGTGATGGAGAGTGTGTATCTCTCCTCTACTATAACTACCGCTCAAGCACTCTATGTTCATTATAACTACCTCTCAAGCACTCTATGTTCATTATAACTACCTCTCAAGCACTCTATGTTCATTATAACTACCTCTCAAGCACTCCATGTTCATTATAACTACCTCTCAAGCACTCCATGTTCATTATAACTACCTCTCAAGCACTCCATGTTCATTATAACTACCTCTCAAGCACTCCATGTTCATTATAACTACCTCTCAAGCACTCCATGTTCAATATAACTACCTCTCAAGCACTCCATGTTCATTATATCTACCTCTCAAGCACTCCATGTTCATTATATCTACCTCTCAAGCACTCTATGTTCATTATATCTACTTCTCAAGCACTCCCTGTTCATTATATCTACCTCTCAAGCACTCCATGTTCATTATATCTACCTCTCAAGCACTCCATGTTCATTATATCTACCTCTCAAGCACTCCATGTTCATTATATCTACCTCTCAAGCACTCCATGTTCATTATATCTACCTCTCAAGCACTCCATGTTCATTATAACTACCTCTCAAGCACTCCATGTTCATTATATCTACCTCTCAAGCACTCCATGTTCATTATATCTACCTCTCAAGCACTCCATGTTCATTATATCTACCTTTCAAGCACTCCCTGTTCATTATATCTACCTCTCAAGCACTCCATGTTCATTATATCTACCTCTCAAGCACTCCATGTTCATTATATCAACCTCTCAAGCACTCCATGTTCATTATATCTACCTCTCAAGCACTCCATGTTCATTATAACTACCTCTCAAGCATTCCATGTTCATTATAACTACCTCTCAAGCACTCCATGTTCACTTAGAAAAACAAGATGTGTCGGAAACTCACATGTCGCACAATGAGAGGAAAAAAATGTCTTCAGAGTTTTGGACAAGGAACTCGGCTTTAAATCTTCAGTTCTATAGAATTGATCCTTTGAAGACAATTGTACCATTCCACATGCTGATGTACGAAATGTGGAAGTTGTTTCGGACCTTCTGAACTATCACTAAGTAGTTAGTTACCTGCTAATGGTCCAGGATTGACCGAAAGGTCGAAATTATTAACTCTGATTCTAGAATTTGCTGAAATTGTTAGTCATTCACCCCTACCTGTTGAGTGAGCTTGACCGTTAGACGTAAGGTTGAGAGTGAGGGACTAAAAATAGAGAGGTTCAGGAGGTCTCACCTAGGAGAGGCAACATGCCAGCACCCAGCAGCAGCAGGAGGAGGGGGGCAGGCGGCACAACAGCTCTCATCCTCAAAGCGTCGACCTGCAGGAAGTGAAACCCAATATTACCTCCCATGCGAATAATGTTATACATTTTTTTTATTTCTTACAAACATTTCGACACCTTTAGTCGGCCGTATACTAATTTCATCTTCAGTTTGTCCATAAGAACTCTAAACTTAAGTATTCTAGAAGAACATTAATAACAGACTTAAACGGGACAGGAGGAAATAGCTATAATTGTAAATTAGAATGGCTGTCTTTCTGGGGGTTGCTAGCCCCGACGCCCGTGGCTAGCCTCGCACAACTGTTCACTTCTGTTTGGGTCGGAGTTGGCCCAAGGGCCACGAGTGCCATTTGGCTCAGTAATCATTAGAACCCCCAAAGGACGATTCGTAGAATATCATTACTATTCTTTGGATAATTCTTATTTTTTTCCTGCTTGTTTTTCTTTCTTTGAATAACACACAACGTTTTGCATTCATGTTTTCAAAATCAAATTAGAGTTTATGATACTTTGCTTGTGATTAGTTATAATATGAGAGCGATCTTATTAGCACGGTTGGTGGTCAGTGAATACCCTCATGATGAGTACATCCACCACACCTGCCTCTACCTGGTATACAGCACACCACCACCACCACCACCACTACCACCACCACTACCACCACCACCACCACTACCACTATCACTACCACCAACACCACTATCACTACCACCAACACCACTATCACTACCACCAACACCACTATCACTACCACCACCACTACCACCACCACCACCACTATCACTACCACCAACACCACCACCAGCACCACCACCAACAGGCACTCTGTCAGCCCGGGTTGCTGCACCTGTAAATGGCTACAAAATCTTATTTGAATACTGATGCTTGCCTCACCCAGAGGCAGCTGAGTTAGGAGTCGAGGGTGGAGATTTGGCGGGTTTTTTTCCTACCACAGATGTAGCCACACATTTACAATGGTAACCAACATATATACATTTTTGTCTGCCCTCCTTGGACAGGGTTAGAGATCTGTTAAACATATAGGTCAGTGATTTATTGAACAATCAACCGCAGGAGAAGAGTGTAGTACTTTTAAAATGCTAGTAAAACCGACATACATAAATTTACGTCTGTCCTACATAAACAGTGTTTGAGGTGTGTTCTTTTATACATAATATGATTAATGTGTGCTTACACAGGTGAAATGCAATTTTGACCAGCTTACAAATATACACTTACATACATACAATATATATATATATATATATATATATATTATATATATATATATATATATATATATATATATAATATATATATATATATATATATATATATATATATATCGTACCTAGTAGCCAGAACGCACTTCTCAGCCTACTATGCAAGGCCCGATTTGCCTAATAAGCCAAGTTTTCATGAATTAATTTTTTTCGACTACCTAACCCACCTAACCTGACCTAACCTAACTTTTTCGGCTACCTAACCGAACCTAACCTAACCTATAAAGATAGGTTAGGTTAGGTTAGGTAGGGTTGGTTAGGTTCGGTCATATATGTACGTTAATTTTATCTCCAATAAAAAAAATTTTACCTCATACATAATGAAATGGGTAGCTTTATCATTTTCATAAGGAAAAAATTAGAGAAATATAATAATTCAGGAAAACTTGGCTTATTAGGCAAATCGGGCCTTGCATAGTAGGCCGAGAAGTGCATTCTGGCTACTAGGTACGACATATATAATAATATATATATATATTATATATATATATATATATAATATATATATATATATATATATAATATATATATATATATATATTATATTATATTTTGGTAGCAGTCTTTCCTGTAGACATATTTTATTAAATATGACCGAAAAAGTAAGATTAATAATTCTAACACGAATTTTCTCAATCTTTCGTACATTATGCTTCACTGTTGGAGGTAAATCAAAATCACTTCTCCAAAATTCATTTTTATTTCTAGTCTGACGCGACACGGGCGCGTTTCGTAAAACTTATTACATTTTCAAAGACTTCACAAATACACAACTGATTAGAACTTGCATTTCCCTGATTTTATATCTACTTTTGAGTGAGGTGGGAAGGGTGATGTGGCATTACATTTGAGTGAGGTGGGAAGGATGATGTGGCATTAGAGGATATTAATAGGGTATTAAAAGTATCAACACAAGACAGAACACGAAACAATGGATATTGAATAGAAGTGTTTGTAGAAAGCCTATTGGTCCATATTTCTTGATGCTTCTATATTGGAGCGGAGTCTTGAGGTGGGTAGAATATAGTTGTGCAATAATTGGCTTTTGATTGCTGGTGTTGACTTCTTGATGTGTAGTGCCTCGCAAACGTCAAGCCGCCTGCTATCACTGTATCTATCGATGATTTCTGTGTTGTTTACTAGGATTTCTCTGGCGATGGTTTGGTTATGGGAAGAGATTATATGTTCCTTAATGGAGCCCTGTTGTTTATGCATCGTTAAACGCCTAGAAAGAGATGTTGTTGTCTTGCCTATATACTGGGTTTTTTGGAGCTTACAGTCCCCAAGTGGGCATTTGAAGGCATAGACGACGTTAGTCTCTTTTAAAACGTTCTGTTTCGTGTCTGGAGAGTTTCTCATGAGTAGGCTGGCCGTTTTTCTGGTTTTATAGTAAATCGTCAGTTGTATCCTCTGATTTTTGTCTGTAGGGATAACGTTTCTATTAACAATATCTTTCAGGACCCTTTCCTCTGTTTTATGAGCTGTGGAAAAGAAGTTCCTGTAAAATAGTCTAATAGGGGGTATAGGTGTTGTGTTAGTTGTCTCTTCAGAGGTTGCATGGCTTTTCACTTTCCTTCTTATGATGTCTTCGATGAAACCATTGGAGAAGCCGTTATTGACTAGAACCTGCCTTACCCTACAGAGTTCTTCGTCGACTTGCTTCCATTCTGAGCTGTGGCTGAGAGCACGGTCGACGTATGCGTTAACAACACTCCTCTTGTACCTGTCAGGGCAGTCGCTGTTGGCATTTAGGCACATTCCTATGTTTGTTTCCTTTGTGTAGACTGCAGTGTGGAAACCTCCGCCCTTTTCCATGACTGTTACATCTAGCTGCCTTTTCTAGATGTAACAGTCATGGAAAAGGGCGGAGGTTTCCACACTGCAGTCTACACAAAGGAAACAAACATAGGAATGTGCCTAAATGCCAACAGCGACTGCCCTGACAGGTACAAGAGGAGTGTTGTTAACGCATACGTCGACCGTGCTCTCAGCCACAGCTCAGAATGGAAGCAAGTCGACGAAGAACTCTGTAGGGTAAGGCAGGTTCTAGTCAATAACGGCTTCTCCAATGGTTTCATCGAAGACATCATAAGAAGGAAAGTGAAAAGCCATGCAACCTCTGAAGAGACAACTAACACAACACCTATACCCCCTATTAGACTATTTTACAGGAACTTCTTTTCCACAGCTCATAAAACAGAGGAAAGGGTCCTGAAAGATATTGTTAATAGAAACGTTATCCCTACAGACAAAAATCAGAGGATACAACTGACGATTTACTATAAAACCAGAAAACGGCCAGCCTACTCATGAGAAACTCTCCAGACACGAAACAGAACGCTTTAATAGAGACTAACGTCGTCTATGCCTTCAAATGCCCACTTGGGGACTGTAAGCTCCAAAAAACCCAGTATATAGGCAAGACAACAACATCTCTTTCTAGGCGTTTAACGATGCATAAACAACAGGGCTCCATTAATGAACATATAATCTCTTCCCATAACCAAACCATCGCCAGAGAAATCCTAGTAAACAACACAGAAATCATCGATAGATACAGTGATAGCAGGCGGCTTGACGTTTGCGAGGCACTACACATCAAGAAGTCAACACCAGCAATCAACAGCCAATTATTGCACAACTATATTCTACCCACCTCAAGACTCCGCTCCAATATAGAAGCATCAAGAAATATGGACCAATAGGCTTTCTACAAACACTTCTATTCAATATCCATTGTTTCGTGTTCTGTCTTGTGTTGATACTTTTAATACCCTATTAATATCCTCTAGTGCCACATCATCCTTCCCACCTCACTCAAATGTAATGCCACATCACCCTTCCCACCTCACTCAAAAGTAGATATAAAATCAGGGAAATGCAAGTTCTAATCAGTTGTGTATTTGTGAAGTCTTTGAAAATGTAATAAGTTTTACGAAACGCGCCCGTGTCGCGTCAGACTAGAAATAAAAATGAATTTTGGAGAAGTGATTTTTGATTTACCTCCAACAGTGAAGCATAATGTACGAAAGATTGAGAAAATTCGTGTTAGAATTATTAATCTTACTTTTTCGGTCATATTTAATAAAATATATATATATATATATATATATATATATATATATATATATATAATATCCTACTTTGGCTCGGTAAGATAGCTGTTATAAAAAAGATAGCTACCTGCTATAGATAGCTTAGTATGTGTTACTAAGCACTTAACCACTGAAGGTGACAATAAGGTGCTTTTACAAGCTCAGGTTATAGTTACATCACAAACATTGTATAACTGATACATCACATAGTCTTGGGTACGAGCCCAGTGTACCATCAAGTGTATTCAGAAAAGGCTGCGTATCGAGAATGCTATAGGGTGTAAGGTGAGTCGCTGGGAAGCTGTGAGTGACAAGGGTACGCAGCTAAGCGGCTGCGAATTGAAGGGTCAGTAATTGGAAGGTTGAGGTCGCAGTTTATAATTAACTAGGCGGCTGTGGGTGCGCCATTATGGGTGGCCACTGTGGGTGACTGAGGGTTGCTACAGGTGGCTGCGAGTGGCAAAGTAGCCAGGTGGTTGTACGGGGTGGGAGAGCTAGGCAACGGTTCATAACAGCGTTGGCTGTTTTACAGGTAATCTGTATCTGTTTACATTCACTGATCAGTAGTAACTTTCCAGAAGACTATTGGCGTCATCAATGGCTGTTCACTCATCACCAGGAGGCAGTTTCTCAGTCAAACTTTCAACTTGACGACTTCACATAAGAAAACTTTCCGAAAGTTCAACCTTTTCTGACGACAGTTCCGGCATAAAACCCTCTGCCACCCTCTTCCTGACTGGTCCCGCGCCATGGTAGGTTTCACCCAAAGGCAGAACCCAGCCTCCACTGCTGACCTTTGAGAAATTATCGTGAGGTTATTTTGGAATGGGATATGGTGGTTCCGGCAACTGATAACATTTTAATGTTTGTAAATCCATACAAATATTCCTATTTAGTGTTGTAAAAAGCCTTTGAAGATTTTTAAGTGGCGTCATAATTTTTATGCCTCAATTTTCCATAGTAAAGAGCCAGAACTGTTATCCTTCTGGAGTTTGCCAATGTAACTAAGTTTGTTGTTAAATTTTAATTCTGTGTGTAACAATCACGCAATAAAAATATTATAATTTTGCGAATAGTTAGGTCTAGGTTAGGTTATTTGTTTTAGTGTTCTTCCCAATTATTTGAATATGATGAACATGGGTAAACCTTTCAACCCCTCCTCTGACCAAGTCCATTCCATCCAGCGGTCGACCCCAAAGACGGCAATTGTTAGGTTAGGTGTTTAGATTAAGTTGGCGATTATTTGTGTTTATAGTACGTGGGTGAAGCATTTACAGCATTGTGGTTTGAATAAAATTCGTCAGGGAACAACCCGTCCTCGACTCAAGTCCATTACATCCAGCGGTCGACCCCACAGACGTATTCATCAATTTTAACATGCTGTTCATTCAAAACAGAAATTTTCTCAAATATAAATTAATATTATAATAGAATATTGTGCACATATAGGCATAGGTTAGGTTAGGTTAGGTGTTTAGGTTCTGTTGGCGATTATTTGTATTTGTAGTACGTGGGTGAAGCATTTACAGCGTTGTAGTTCGAACAAAATTCGTCAGTGACGCACTTGTTCCGGAAGTGTTCGAACGAAATCAGTTGTGAGTCGTGTGTAAACCATTTTTCATTTAAGCGTCTCTAAGGTCAAACCCCAGCTTTGGAAGAGCCTACCCTGAAGACAGACGTGTAAACCATTTTCCATTCATAATCATGTATGGCTGGATTAACGAGCATTTGGACTTTGATGATGAGTATGATGCCCTCACAGCCCCGCTCCTGTGCCAAAAAGTTCCGCTACGAGCTCAATATAGTCCGTGCTACTTTGGAACGTTTTGTTCAGAGTAGCTGAATCTAAAACAACAATAACGGTGACGCCCTGGTACTCTGAACACAGAAAGTAACCAAAACACTGTTCTGGTAAAGGCTAACTTAACAAGAATATGGCTAAGGCTTCTGAAGATGGGCTGCTAATGTTTCACCCATTGTGAAACATTAACAACGCACACAGCCAACAACATACAGTAACCTAACATTCCCTAGGCCTCGCTCGTCGTAACTACAATATTAATCATATTAATCATACAATCATATTAATTTAGATTGGAGAAAAATACAGTTGTTATTACTATACACAGCTTGTTAAAGTTGACGAATGTGCCCTTAATGACAGCCACAGCAGGGGCGAAGGTTCCTTAAAGATGGCGAGCTGTTACTCTGTTATTACTTTAGTGCCGGAACGACTTTTACGATTTTAATGAAATTGAAGCGATTGTAATTTTTTATCGTTTTCCTCAAGTCACGGAAGAGGTAAAGGACAGTTTACTATAGGACTAATTACTTTTGTTTCTGAAATGATTGGTTGCTATTGTATAGATTGATCTTGAGGGCTTCTCTAGCTGTTATCTGCGCTTTTCTTTATAAAGACTAGGTTATGTTGATAGGCTAGGCAAGGTTAGTAAGTTAGGATCAGCTAGGCTATGTTAGGCAAAACTTTGTAAGATAGACTAGGCAAGGTTATGTTTGTTAGATAAGGTAAGTTAGATAAGGCTAGACTACGTTACACATGGTAGGCTGGGCAAAGTTATGTTAGGCTACGCAAAGCTATTTTAGATAGGCTAGGCGATTTTAGATAGGCTAGGCGATTTTAGATAGGCTAGGCGAAATAGATAGGCTAGGCGATTTTAGATTAGGCTAGGCTATGTTAAATATGCTAGGCTAGGTATATTTGTACCTGTAGGCTGTTAAATTTTTTTTATTGATATAAGGAATCACGAATCTGGTTAAAATAAAACGTTTCACCACATGACACCAGTGGCAGTTTCCGAGCGTGTCGACGTGATTTTTATGCTGTTTTCCGAGCGTGTCTAAGTGAATTATTTCGCTGTTTTCCGGGCGTGTCTCAGTTATTTTTATGCATTTTTCGGCCATCTAAGTAATTTTACGCATTCAGAAGCATACATTTATCACAAACTAAGAGCCATTTTGTTTAAAACTTTGAGGATTATGTCATCATGTAATAATACCAAGAGGAGTAAATCATAAAAAGTCATGTTTATTAATTCTAGTTACAATTGAATGACTCGCTTCTTATAACACGTCCGTAATGGGTGTAATATTATGATGGAGATCGGTTTGCCCGTCCCCTCCTCCCTGACAGGCTGACTGATTGCCTGCCCGTCCACACGCTTGTCTCCGCTGTCAGTCACCCGTCCGCCAGTGTGTCAAATCACCTTTTACTCAAACTTTGTCTCCACTTAACGTGTACTGAAAGGCTTCGAGGCGCCACTGGCGTGTCTTGCAGCAGCTCCGGCGGTCTCTCGAAAAGTTAAAGACTTGCCGTAAGCTCTTTAGTATTTGACCCGCTTCAGCACCCCCGCTGGACGCAGACCAGCTCGCAAGCAGATCAGCAGACAGGCGTACCGTGGGTATTTGAGTCAACAACCACATGTAAACGGAGAGGTGTACCCCGCTTCGTGGTGTATATATATATATATTATATATATATATATATATATATATATTATATATATATATATATATATATATATATATATATATATATATACACACATATATATACTCTGGAGACTATAGTCGACGGGAGACATCTCCCGTCACGCAGGGTGCAGTTGCACCTCCACAGATCTCCAGTATCATCTATTGATACTGGTGATGGCTCAAAAGGGCCACCACTTACGAGCTATTCATGCCCGTGCCACCTTTTGGGTGGCTTCATCTTCGAGACTTTAGTTCTGAACCACGTTCAGAACTAAAGTATACTTGCTTGTTTCTCAGTAAGCTATTGTTGTGATGATCTCTAATCTCCAGAGGTTGGTAGGCCTTAAACAACGTAACCCCCAAACCATGAGTACCTGCTGAAGGTGCTCAACACAGAGCAACACAGTGCTCAACATGATCACAAATTCTACACATAAAATAATAGTGATGCTACTCTTATAGTAGTAAATTCTACTCATATAATAGTAATTCTACTCATAAAAATAGTAATTCTACTCATAAAAATAGTAATTCTACTCATAAAAATAGTAATTCTACTCATAAAAATTTTGAGTAATTCTACTCATAAAATAATAGTGATGTGTTTCTCCATTATGTTATACTTTAGCTCGAGTAAACATTGTTTCAATTCATGTAAATTCCCAGAATACCTTTTTTGAGCAAAATTAATCTCTTTTGAAGTTTAAAAATCTCCTTATTTTAACTTTATGTTTTCATCCAGCACCAGAGAGTTAATCATCCTATGAGTGATCAATTGAACATGGATGACAATTATCCATTAACACCGTTGTATCATAACAGTAAACCTCATCACCGGATCATGCACGATAACAAGTTATGGCTTTTATAGGAGGCTACAAACTACATGCTTTCATGATGTGTCTCGTCCCAAGTTTCGAAAAGCGTCCTGTTCAATGATTTTGCTTAATATTATCTGCAAATAGCGAAATGAATTGGGTAAATGTTCTTCGCAAATGTTGCTCTAAATGTGCGTGTGGTTTGAATATTCGTGGGTAAGTTTGCTAGTGTTTTGTATAGCATTTGCGTGTGTGTGTGTTCACCTAGTATTCACCCAGTTGTGCTTGCGGGGGTTGAGCTCTGCTCTTTCGGCGCTCTCAACTGTCAATCAATCTACTGTTACTAAGTACTATTCCCCCCCCCCACACACACACAGGAAGCAGCCCGTATCAGATGTCTAACTCCTAGATACCTAATTACTGCTAGGTAACAGGGGCATCATGGTGAAAGAAACTCCGCCCATCTGTTTCCGCCGACGCTGGGAATCGAACCCCGGACCACCGGACTACGTATCCAGCGTGCTGTCCACTCAGCCACCAGAGCCCCATGTGTGTGTGTGTGTGTGTGTGTGTACTCACCTATTTGTGCTTGCGGGGGTTGAGCTTTGGCTCTTTGGTCCCGCCTTTCAACTGTCAATTAACTGGTGCACAGATTCCTGAGCCTACTGGGCTCTGTCATATCTACATTTAAAACTGTGTATGGAGTCAGCCTCCACCACATCACTGCCTAATGCATTCCACCTGTCAAATGCTCTGACACTGAAAAAGTTCTTTCTAACGTCACTGTAGCTCATTTGGGTACTCAGTTTCCACCTGTGTCCCCCTGTTCGCGTACCACCAGTGTTAAATAATTTAGCCTTGTCTACCCTGTCAATTCCCCTGAGGATTTTGTAGGTAGTGATCATATCACCCCTTACTCTTCTGTCTTCCAGTGTTGTAAGGTGCATTTCCCGCAGCCTAGCCTTCTAACTCATGCCTCTTAGTTCTGGGACTAGTCTAGTGGCATACCTCTGAACTTTTTCCGGCTTCGTCTTGTGCTTGACAAGGTACGGGCTCAGTGCTGGGGCCGCATACTCCAGGATTGGTCTTACATATGTGGTATACAAGATTCTGAATCTTGTTTACCACATATGTACGACCAATCCTGGAGTATGCGGCCCCATGTGTGTGTGTGTGTGTGTGTGTGTGTGTGTGTGTGTGTGTGTGTGTGTGTGTGTGTGTGTGTGTGTGTGTGTGTGCGCGCGCTGTGTACATAAAACAAACCATGTTAAAAATAAAAAAAACAAAAACAAAAAACGGAAATAAATTGACAGCATTTTTATTTTGCAAACTGAGTAAATATATCATGGTATATTGTTAACAGGTGAGGGTAATGAGCAACGGGAGACAACGGAATGCAGAATGCAGAAGCCACGGTGTACACAAGGCTAGCCTACTAGTGCTGGAGGGCCAGGAGCCTCGCCCTTAAAGGCGTGCGTTACTGAGCCGGCTGCTTCAATTTGTGATGATAATCAGCTTTAGTTTTGAGCTGTCGTTGTCCGGGTCCATTGCAGGCTTACAACCCCCAACATAACTGCGGCGAAATTAGGAACTTTTACTAGTGATGTGTAGAGTGGCATAGTGGTTATAACACACGGCGGTTATGGAACAGTGGTCACTATACCCGCGAGGTATGTAGCGGAGGGGTTACTAAATCCACGAGATATGGAATGGGATCACAACATCTACATATATACTGGAACAGGAGTCACTACACCTGCGAGTACTGAAACGGGGGTCATTACACGCGAGCAAGTTCATGTACAAGTATGTTTACTGATGACAAGAAAGAAATACATCTCAAAGGGATAGAGTAGCTTAGGCTATTTCTACCCTCCCCCCCCCTCACACGCGAGCGTGTGAGGGGGTGGGGTGAGGAGGGTAGAAATAAATAGACCCCCCTCCATTACCCTGGAGCAGGGGGGGGGGGAGGGGAGGCTGGAGCACACAACACCCTCAAGGAGAAGAAAGCTGGAAAAAACAACTGAACTGAACCGAATGCTTGAGTTATCTGGCAACTCAACATCAGCGCTTTTGTGCTATACTAATGAAAAAAAACTCGACGCGATTCCAATCAAACTTCACATTTTTCTAATTCCAAAAATATTGCCCGGAAAAAAAGAAACAATTCACGATATTTAATCAGCCTTGCGTCCTACCTCGGTTATGTCCCAGAGCATTATTAACGGGTCTTTCCAGCGTCGAGTGGGCTCAAGACACCATGATATAGAACGCTCACAGCGACGTCAATAAGCAGTAATCATAAGACATTAATTCGGAAACATTTATTTTAGTATTTTTACACCAGCTCAGTCATTAGATACTAATTAAACAACTTCATCTCTATTAATCAGGAATTAACATATTGACAGCTTTGATACTCTCTTCATTGGTTTATGATAAATAGGTGGAAGCAGTGTAATTCATATAACAGTGAGGTCAACGCAACATCACTGCAGTTTGCGTAACATCACCACAGTCTACTTGACATCACTACAGACCACTTAGCATCTCCATAATCCACGCAACATCACGGCAATCTTCGTAACCTAACTGTAATCCACGCAACCTCACTACATTCAACATAACATTACTGCAATCCACGTAAAACCATTGCAAAGAACGTTATATCACTGCAATTCCCATGACATCACTGCAGTCCACGTAACACCAATGCAATCACCATAGCATCACTATAATTAACGTACTTTTACTCCAATTAATGGAACTTCACTACAATCCACGTAACATCACTATAATCCACGCAACATTACTGCAATCCACATATCTAAGCTACAATCCATGTATTTTTCTCTGCCATCTACGTAACTTCAATATAATCCACATATTTTCACTGCACTCCATGCAATAGTGCAGTCCACTTAACAACACTGCAATCCACTAAACAGCAGATATTTCTACTTTTAGGACTCGCGGCATATAATAGAAAGTAGACTCTTAATACTAGTAATGTTTTAGGAAATTTTAGCCAAAAATGTGTCTCCAAGTCTCTTAATGGTCCAATATCAGAAGGGTTAAACAAGTCGATTGCCACTACCTTCGAACGTCTTAAAAGCTTTAAGAGATCCGTGGCCCACTGGAAGTGTTATCGAAGCTAAGAAGCTTTAAACTGTCTGCAGCTACATTTCTCCAATCGAGACTTTAATGGTGAAGTTTGTCGAAAGTTACTCGGAAAATGAAACAAGAGGAGGAACTTCACTCGTATCGAATTTACAGGAAAATTGGAATGTTTGTGAGCTTGGAAACACAAAGGAATGTTATAGTCCTTAGTTGAAGTTATTATTGCGGCTGTCCCCACCGCTGGCTTTAATTACAAGACGAAAACACTCATAATAAACATAAAAAAATGGTAAAAGTGAAATCAATTCGATTGGATAAAGTAGTTTGGTAATGCTTTAATTGCTTACAATGTACTATCTAAAATTACTTAAGTCATGTACATAACTAATCCAACCTGAGTCCTATCGAACTAAATTTAGCTTAGAGTTCTCTACACTAACATTCTGTAGACTACATGAAGCCTAAGAATTGTTTTGGTTTAGTGTTAAGCCTCAGAAAGTATTGATCTCTATAGAGGGTTATCAAGGCCACCACAACTACTTACTGACCAACCAGCAAGTATACTTTAGTCAAGAACATAATAGGAAAACTCTCAGTGAAGATAGATCTAGAAATGAGGTGGGTGGAGTTTTTTTTCAACACTTCACGATGAATATTGTGATATGTGTTATGTAGTACACAAAATTAAATTGAACGTGTTGGAAGTGCACAATATAGTTCATTTTTGCATAGAAATAAAATGGCCATTGCTAATGATTTCATTGAGAAAATTAATTGGAGCAATGCTGAGGATTCGAACCCTCGACCTGGAAACTTCCAAGCCGAGCACCTTACCTCCGGTCCACGACATGGTAAAGCCTAGGGTGTACGGCTGAAGAATACTCGGGTCGAGGGGGTGTTCGAATTGCCCACATTGCTCCAATTGATTTTTACATTGATTTACATTTACATTGACTTTTACACTCATTAGCGTAATTTCCTTGTGTAATTTTTTATATAATTAATGTAGTAATATTTAGTAGTAATAGATTAATACACACTAACGGTAATATCAGTGATAAAATATAGATAATTGTATATTTTCGTTATGTATCTACGATGAATGTTTTGACACAAGTATAATATAGTAATCCCTTTTAATGATAATATTATTTTTAATACGGAAATTATTTTTTTAATTTGTAACTCATGATAATAGTTGATTATCACTTTGTATAAAATTGTATTATAATTAACACTTAATGATATATTTATGAGAGTTGCATCGTATAACATGACTAGAAATTGTGTTATGTTCAATAATAGTTCGGTTATTAACGTGTTATTGTAACGTGGCTTGATTTTTCTGAACGTTAATTAATGTTTACGCGGACTTCGGAATTTCAAAACGGTGCTTGTTTTTTTCAGATCATTTATCATCCGCTATGTTACTTATCGGTCCATTTTTTTTATCACGAGCTAAGTTGCTTTTTGGGGTTATGTTCTCACAAGCTAAGTTGCTTTTCAGGTCGTGTTTTCACAAGCTAAGTTGCTTTTCGGGTCATGTTCTCACAAGCTAAGTTGCTTTTCAGGTCATGTTCTCACAAGCTAAGTTGCTTTTCAGGTCATGTTTCTCACAAGCTAAGTTGCTTTTCAGGTCGTGTTTTCACAAGCTAAGTTGCTTTTCGGGTCATGTTCTCACAAGCTAAGTTGCTTTTCGGGTCACGTTCTCACAAGTTAAGATGCTTTTCGGGTCATGTATTCGCACGCTCAGTTGCTTTTCGGCCCATTTTATTACAAGCTAAGTTACTTTCCGGGTTATGTTCTCACAAGCTAAGTTGCTTTTTTGGGCCATGTTCTCACCAGCAAAGATGGTTTTCATGTTATTTTACCACACGCTAACTTACTCTTCGGGGTTTATGATATCACTTGATTTGCGGATCACAAGATAACTTGGTGTACGGCCGATAACATCACAGAAAATTTTAAGTTTTCGGGTCGTGCTATCACCAGATACCTTCACAAAATTCACACAAATATTTACTTGCTACGTATTAATGCTTTTATTTAACTAACGATGCGTTTTTCCTAGAATGTTTCATTGCAATGCACTTGGCAAAATATATATATATATATATATATATATATATATATATATAATATATATATATATATATATATATATATATATATATATATAGCGAGGATTGTCTTCTAACGAACGAAATCATCAATCGACGAAACCCGTCAACACTACGGACAGTGTTTCGTTGATTGATAATAAATTACTTGATTGATAAAATTACTATTAACTAATGTTAATAGTAATTTTAAAAGATCTTTGGAAAGATGTTGTTTACGAATATTTCTGCGTGATGTATTTAGAAAGTATATTTTGTTAATTATGTTTTAAAATGTTGCTTTGCTGTTAGCCTAGCGCTGCTATCAATCTCGGAAGGATTATTAAGGGCACTATTATAGTTCATTGAAGAATACTGTTTCCTCTTAATATAATCGGAAACTAAAGTATATGTGACTACGTGAATATACCTCTAGAAGCAGCGTACACTTCTTGGTGTTTATATCCATATAAAATTGCACTTGAGTTATGAAAAATATATATCACAATCTCACATATATTTCTAGAACTTATAGCATTTATACCTTTAAAATGAATAGTATTTATGTTTACAAACTGTTTAGATTTTATCTCATCTACTACGACAAATTTCATCGTTTTCTACAATAGCCCCATTTTTTTTAGCTTTAGAATATTCATAAAATCCTTAAAATTCCACATCAGGTCCGTAAAAATAAATATATATCTATACTGAATATCCAAATGTTTAATTCATTATTAATTACGAAGGTTTACAGCAAAAAATCAAGCGGTAGCAGACTGCTAGTTTGAAATAAAGGATGTTGATTTATGGGATTGTTCAATGTATCAGGTATACTGAGAACAAGTACATGTGTAATCATTTTTCATAGCATACATTGTATTATTCTCAATTACATCATTTTTATAACTCAATTCAATACGTTTTTTATACGATTAAAGAAAACGTGTTTTGTTGCATTGTAGTGAAATCGTTTATCAATAATGTTGACGCCACTGTAAACATTTTTAATTTATTTTGCAATACAACACAAACGTTTTCGATCGTTGCACCTACATCGACGACAATAATCATTTTCGGTCCTTTGCGTGTCACATACATCACCCATAAAACAATGCACCATCTACACATGATTGATAAATGGTAACGCAGTTCAGCCTGGTCTACTACACATTTTTTTTATCTTTATTTAAGAAAATACAATATAAATCATATGTACATAAGTTTTACAAGTCAATACTACATTATAATTCTTAGTGAACAAGTGTTTCATTAGTACAGAACATGATCTTTAAAACCCCTGAATGTTATACTTATTTTCCTTTAAACGATTTACAAAAATTGGAGAATAAATTTTCATTAATATACAGGAGAAATTATTACATTTATATATATTTCATATAATTCTCAGTAAATAAATTTTCCATATGGTCTACTATATTGGCACGTTATGTCAATGCAGAAAATATATATTAACTTTATTTTAAAATATATTTATATGAAATGTATATATACTCAAGTACATGCAGTCATGAGACAGGCACTTATAAAAAAACACATGTACACACACACAAACAACTTGTAGTTCTGCAAATATACGAAAAACTTAATATTCTTTACAGTATTTGCTCTATCAGGTGACTTACACGGTTTTTACCACTGTTGTAAAGAGCTGTTTAAAATTATGTGTCCCCCCAACAGCATTCCTGATTCTACTTTTATGCTTTTATTGTTTTTTTTATTAAATAATATACAATATAAAGATCACATTTGCATCAATTTACAAAGAAAAATACTATCTTCTTGGCGTTATCTTGAGATGATTTCGGGGCTTAGCGACCCTGCGGCCCGGTCCTCGACCAGGCCTCCTTTTTGTTACACACCCCTCAGGAAGCAGCCCGTAGCAGCTGTCTAACTCCCAGGTACCTATTTACTGCTAGGTAACGGGCGTCAGGGTGAAAGAAACATTTGCCCATTTGTCTCCACTTCCACCGGGGATCGAATCCGGATCCTCAGGACTACGAACCCGAAGCGCTGTCCACCCAGCTGTCAGGCACCCATCTATGGGCGCCTACATTATATATAGTTTATATAATTTTAAGTTAACCAATTTTTCATATCACAGAGCATGAGCCGTATACCTTAAATGTTACACATGATCCTGCCTCGCCAGAACTTCAATATTTTGTCTACTGAGTAACCCTCCTGCCTGCCTATCCACACACAATAAATGTAATCAGAAAGTAGCATAATTATTGTATTCTTTATGCTTTTAAGGAGCTTATAGCAATTCATGTACATTTAAAAATATACATTATTAATAAAGCTGGACTAACTGCTATTCATGTACCAAGAAGCTTTGCAGCTGCACAAATAATTCATTATGCAATATATATTGAAAAACAAAAACACATACTTAAAATAATAATTTCATATTAAACATAAAAATGCATATAACTGTTGTGATTGGTTAGCTAAATTGTGTCCATTCCAGCACACACATTGCGACTTGATCAAAGGACTAAATGTTATTAAAATAGCAATCTCCCAACTAGTCAAATGGTATTAGATTATTTTTCAATTTTTTTTTTTTTTTTTTTTTTTTGAGATATATACAAGAGTTGATACATTCTTGTACAGCCACTAGTACGCGTAGCGTTTCGGGCAGGTCCCTGGAATACGATCCCCTGCCGCGAAGAATCGTTGTTACAACCAAGTACACATTTTACTGTTGCATTAAACAGAGGCTACAGTTAAGGATTTGCGCCCAGTAAATCCTCCCCGGCCAGGATACGAACCTATGACAAAGCGCTTGCGGAACGCCAGGCGAGTGTCTTACCACTACACCACGGAGACTGGTGATTCGTTTATCAATCTCTATCCGTTTGATGAATATTAACACGATTGTAAAAACATCCACATAAAATTGAGTGTTGTGAATATTATTATGGAGTTACTGTTATAGAAGCTTATTAACGAAATCCTAATTCATGCCATAATCAGATCCCTGTTACCTGAACAATGTGTTTAAAGCGAGTTTGCGAGTTCGAGTAAAAACTGGTGCCTGAATCTTCTGATGTTAAGAGTGATAATATGCAAAATGTATCTTAATAGAAACGTTTCGATTTGGGCTTCTTTTGTATCTGGGCTCGCATAATATAAGGCAGAGGCTACATATTATCTACTGTTGATGATTTAACGACTCGCAAAAACTGTGTTCGTCCGTGCTCTCCGCCAGCCTTGTTTTGAATACATTACAAGCTACTAATTCCCTATCAATTATACAGGTTTTTCGTAGTACTCTTTGAACAGAGCTGTCTTAAACTAAATGAAGACTAACTATAAGCAAAACAACTTTATGCTCTCGTTGAGTTGACGGCCAGACAGTAAACATAGATGACTTAGCTGTGCAAAAACGTACATAAACCTGCATGTCCGTGACAGTGTCAACATGTTGACCAGACCACACACTAGAAGTTGAAGGGACGACGACGTTTCGGTCCGTCCTGGACCATTCTCAAGTCGATTGTCAACATCATGGGTAGAGCAAACTCTAACTCCCCTTGTATACAAAATATGCATGTCTAATCATAACAGCTCATTAAAAACATACTGAAGCAGGTTCATAGCATAAGTGGATTAGTGTAGCTATAGGGGACTCATAATGCTTACCGCCGAGTAGTGGCGTAAGCATAGAGCAGCACGCTGCCAAGCATTTCATAATGAGCAGGTAGGAGTCGCGGAGCTTGCTAAATTACCACAGAAATATGAAGGCACTTCTTGGGCCTAGTTTATTTAAGGATCACTTTTGCCTGTATTTACGATGTAATTTGCCATTACTAAATCTGGCAAAATATAGTTCCTGAGCAAGACACAGTTTCTCTTTGTCCGTATTATAATGAGTTCTCTAGGCATGATTCTTTAAGCTCGTATCTAAGTATGTTCCTAAGCTCGTATCTTAATGTATTCTTTAATAAGTTCGTATCCTAATGTTCTCTTCTGTTTTTCTAGTCACCAAATGCGTCCAATATATTAAGAATCCTGTCATAAAATTAAATTTTATTGATTCACTTTATTTTGTTTCAGTCCCTCACTTTTCCTCTGCACCACACAACAAGCAAAAATGAGCCACACAGACACTGGCTCCACTGTCAGAAAGTCTTTCATTTATTCCAAATCGACACCAGTTTAGTGTTATACCGCCTACCCGGCTCGGGGTACATCCTTCAACAGCGCACACTCCCTGAACCTTTAAACTCAGATTCTAACTCCTCGTAACTTCGGAGACCAACCGACTTACCGACCTTTCAGAACTAGAGTGTCTCCAATATCCCAGCGCCCACTTTCTCTCTCCAGGAAGAATTATCCTTTGATCCTTGAAATTCTGAGTTCTTTCTAACTTCTTGGCGCCTGGAGTTATCTCACAATCAGGGTCGATGCTCCAGTTAACACTTACTAGTGCTCAAGTGTTCGAGGGAGATCGGGCGCAAACACAGGATGAAACCGTTTCAAAAGTTGAAACAAAATATATTTGTTGTTGGTGGTGGTGGATGGCTTATTGTATTGTGCGCGGACTGGAACGAGGCTCTGTGGCATGGAATCAGTATGGCGCGCAGCGCTGCAACAAAGCGTCTGTTTAAAGCGAGGCTCTGAAGCAAAGTGTATTCGATATTTTGTTGCTGTTTTATATACAACTGCTCAGAGCAAAGTGTTCCAAGTAGTACCATATATCATTGTGTATGGTGAGCCCGTAGTGGACTTACCTGGCACAGGAGCGGGGTTGTAACTGATTGTTCTCGATATTTTGTTTATGGATCTTTATCTACTCATGTGTACTGGGCTGTATAAACCCCACACCCTGTCTTCTCTGTCTGTATTCCTTGTTAATGTGTTGAAATACGAAGACGCTAGGAATTTTCGTGTCATATTTCCTATGTGGATACTTAAGCATTACCGAATTTTTGATGATTATTCACATATACATATGCGAACATATATATATATATATATATATATAATATATATACCATTACCAGGATTCGAACTTGCGTCCAAGAGCATCCCAGACGCTCTTGGTGAGGGCACTCACTATTTCTACACTACAGATTTACTCCTCTGCAGTAAGTACCTTTACCAGAGGATGTATCGCACGGAATGTTTAAGATCTCGGGCAGTGCACTGAAATCCAGCCCATATGCATTAGTATTCAATTCTTTACTTCTTATGGAAAACAGCGCGTTGGCTCAGATGATCTTGCTCAGTGCACTTTATATACTCAGTGATATACAGCCGGGGATGAGGTTATAGATCATGCAGCACAAGAATTTATAACTAATCGTACTCTTGCCTTTGATAATGTTAACAAAGGTTAACGAAACGCATCTCTTAGTGTCAGGCCAAATAAAATTTAAAATCAATTTTGGAGAGTTAATTTTTCAACTTCCTTCTCAAGTGAAGAAAAACAAGAAAGATTCGGACTAGAATTATTTATCTCACTCTTTGTCACATTCGATAATATGTCTACAAGAAAGACTACTACAAAATATTTAATATATATATATATATATATATATATATATATATATATATATATATATATATATATATATATATATATTGGTGTATACTGGCAGCAGGTTTTCTTTCAGACATGTTTCATTGAATATGACCGCATATTCTGTATTTATTATTTTCTGGTTTAGGGCTTCTATCCCTCTAACTATTTTCTTAGCATCAGGGCTTAATTGAAATAGGAGTTCTCCAAAACTCATTTTCGTACTTTTAAGGTGAAGAAAAGAAGTGATTTACTATAGAGTGTATTACACTTATTTGTATAATTTGCACGACGTTTCGAACCTCCATGGTTCATTCTCAAGTGAACAGATCTTACAATACTAGTTGATTTTATACCCGCATTAGGTCAGGTGATAATACAATGAAGATGAAAAACATGGGGGGATACATAAGGGATAAATGTGAGGTGAAACATAGAGGCTGCAGAAGGCTTATTGGCCCATACGAGGCATCTCCTATCTAAACACAAAGATTAATCCAGTGTAATTGGCCTGTTATGTTGGACATTGTCTTCTGTGTTGGCATCGATATGTTCTTGTCTTGTCCTTACTCTCATGGTGGGTAGAGTAAATAGTTCCGTGATTTGGGTGTTCATGGTAGGTCGCTCTATTCTTATGTGAATTGCCTCAAGAATTTGTAATCTTCTTGAATCTTGGGTTTTGTCTATTATGCAAGTATTCTTGTTCAACATTTCTCTTGTTAGAGTAATGTCATGGGCTTGTCTCATGTGATTCCTAGGGGCACCAGATTGAAGATGGCATGTCAAACGCCTCGTCAGCTTGGTCGACGTCATACCTATGTACTTACATTGAAGGTTACATCCTTCGTGGGGGCAAGTGTACATGTATACAACGCTTGACTGCTGTAGAGGGTTCTCCGTCGGCTTCGGGCTGTTTTTGATAAGGAGTTCGGAAGTCTTCTTGGTTTTGTAGAATATTATCAGGTTTATGTTTTGGTTAGGAGTAGTGCTTTTTACTCCTTTACGGATTATTTCTTTCATTATTCTTTCCTCTTTTATATGTTCACTGTGCATGGTTGATTTGTAATATAATTTTATTGGGGGTGTTGTGGTTTCTGTTCTAGGTTCTGAATTATACCAACGGTCCAAGTGTCTTCTTATAGCAGCGTTTATTTCCGCGTTGCTATATCCGTTGTTCACCAATACCTGAGTTACTCTTTCAAACTCTCTACTCACGTTGCTCCAATCAGAGCAGTGGGTAAGCGCTCGACGAATATAAGCATTGAGAACACTGGCTTTGTATCTTTGGGGGCACTCACTTCTACCGTTCAGGCATAATCCTATGTTGGTGGGCTTGGTATATACGTTGGTGCTTAAAGAGGTTCCTGTTTTTGTTATTAGTACATCCAAGAATGGCAGACTGTTATTTTCACTATTTTCATGTGTAAATCGGAGTACTGACTCTCTCTCTAGGTGTCTTTTTAGGTCAACCTAAAAAACCTAAAAAGACACCTAGAGAGAGAGTCAGTACTCTGATTTACACATGAAAATAGTGAAAATAACAGTCTGCCATTCTTGGATGTAATAATAACAAAAACAGGAACCTCTTTAAGCACCAACGTATATACCAAGCCCACCAACATAGGATTATGCCTGAACGGTAGAAGTGAGTGCCCCCAAAGATACAAAGCCAGTGTTCTCAATGCTTATATTCGTCGAGCGCTTACCCACTGCTCTGAATGGAGCAACGTGAGTAGAGAGTTTGAAAGAATAACTCAGGTATTGGTGAACAACGGATATAGCAACGCGGAAATAAACGCTGCTATAAGAAGACACTTGGACCGTTGGTATAATTCAGAACCTAGAACAGAAACCACAACACCACCAATAAAATTATATTACAAATCAACCATGCACAGTGAACATATAAAAGAGGAAAGAATAATGAAAGAAATAATCCGTAAAGGAGTAAAAAGCACTACTCCAAACCAAAACATAAACCTGATAATATTCTACAAAACCAAGAAGACTTCCGAACTCCTTATCAAAAACAGCCCGAAGCCGACGGAGAACCCTCTACAGCAGTCAAGCGTTGTATACATGTACACTTGCCCCACGAAGGATGTAACCTTCAATGTAAGTACATAGGTATGACGTCGACCAAGCTGACGAGGCGTTTGACATGCCATCTTCAATCTGGTGCCCCTAGGAATCACATGAGACAAGCCCATGACATTACTCTAACAAGAGAAATGTTGAACAAGAATACTTGCATAATAGACAAAACCCAAGATTCAAGAAGATTACAAATTCTTGAGGCAATTCACATAAGAATAGAGCGACCTACCATGAACACCCAAATCACGGAACTATTTACTCTACCCACCATGAGAGTAAGGACAAGACAAGAACATATCGATGCCAACACAGAAGACAATGTCCAACATAACAGGCCAATTACACTGGATTAATCTTTGTGTTTAGAGAGGAGATGCCTCGTATGGGCCAATAAGCCTTCTGCAGCCTCTATGTTTCACCTCACATTTATCCCTTATGTATCCCCCCATGTTTTTCACCTTCATTGTATTATCACCTGACCTAATGCGGGTATAAAATCAACTAGTATTGTAAGATCTGTTCACTTGAGAATGAACCATGGAGGTTCGAAACGTCGTGCAAATTATACAAATAAGTGTAATACACTCTATAGTAAATCACTTCTTTTCTTCACCTTAAAAGTACGAAAATGAGTTTTGGAGAACTCCTATTTCAATTAAGCCCTGATGCTAAGAAAATAATTAGAGGGATAGAAGCCCTAAACCAGAAAATAATAAATACAGAATATGCGGTCATATTCAATGAAACATATATATATATATATATATATATATAATATATATATATATATATATATATATATATATATATATATATATATATATATATAAATATATATGTCGTACCTAGTAGCCAGAACTCACTTTTTGGCCTACTATTCAAGGCCCGATTTGCCTAATAAGCCAAGTTTTCCTGCATTAATATATTTTTTCTAATTTTTTTCTTATGAAATGATAAAGCTACCCATTTCATTATGTATGAGGTCAATTTTTTTTTATTGGAGTTAAAATTAACGTAGATATATGACCGAACCTAACCAACCCTACCTAACCTAACCTAACCTATCTTCATAGGTTAGGTTTGGTTAGGTAGCCGAAAAAGTTAGGTTAGGTTAGGTTAGGTAGGTTAGGTAGTCGAAAAACAATTAATTCATGAAAACTTGGCTTATTAGGCAAATCGGGCCTTGCATAGTAGGCTGAGAAGTGCGTTCTGGCTACTAGGTACGACATATATATATATATATATATATATATATATATATATATATATATATATATATATATATATATATATATATATTAAATATTTTGTAGTAGTCTTTCTTGTAGACATATTATCGAATGTGACAAAGAGTGAGATAAATAGTTCTAGTCCGAATCTTTCTTGTTTTTCTTCACTTGAGAAGGAAGTTGAAAAATTAACTCTCCAAAATTAATTTTAAATTTTATTTGGCCTGACACTAAGAGATGCGTTTCGTTAACCTTTGTTAACATTATCAAAGGCAAGAGTACGATTAGTTATAAATTCTTGTGCTGCATGATCTATAACCTCATCCCCGGCTGTATATCACTGAGTATATAAAGTGCACTGAGCAAGATCATCTGAGCCAACGCGCTGTTTTCCATAAGAAGTAAAGAATTGAATACTAATGCATATGGGCTGGATTTCAGTGCACTGCCCGAGATCTTAAACATTCCGTGCGATACATCCTCTGGTAAAGGTACTTACTGCAGAGGAGTAAATCTGTAGTGTAGAAATAGTGAGTGCCCTCACCAAGAGCGTCTGGGATGCTCTTGGACGCAAGTTCGAATCCTCGTCACGGCCCTTGTAAACATTTTGGTGTTGGGCTTAACGCCTTAACACCCTCTGGAGGGTTATTAAGGAGACCGCAATAATTACTAACCCACCAACAAGTACACTTTAGTCCTGGACACGGGCATGAATAGCCCGTAAGTGGTGGCCCTTTTGAGCCATTACCAGTATCAAGAGCTGATACTGGAGATCTGTGGAGGTGCGACTGCACCCTGCGTGACGGGAGATGTCTCCCGACGCGGAGTACACATTTCAATGCGAATATATATCCATTATATAAACATACACCCTGTGATGAAAGTAATTACTGCATACGTGAGGCGGTGCTAAGACCTGGTGCTCATGTATGAGTGTGTTGTATACATTTGTATTGTTATTACGTCTTCCTACTCATTGCATTTGTGTATTTCCGATCTTATTATATAGTGAAATGTCGTGTAAAGTTACCAATAAATCTTAATGTTGTGTTGTGATGATCAGTGTATATAGGAGGCAGACAAATTATTGAAGGGAATTATCAGCAAAAAAACGCCTAGCCATCACGATTATATAGTACTGGAAGGGATCAGGATAAGGATTTGGGATGGGTCGGGGGGGAGGGGGGGGGAAGGGAATGGTGGGCCAACCACTTGGACGGTTGGGGGATTGAACGCCGACCTGCATGAAGAGAGATCCGCCGCTCTACTGTCCAGCCCGACAAATTATAGAACCGGGGCAATATCTCATTTCACGCCGCACGATAGTATCGGATGTGGCAAATAAATCTTACTCCAATGCCCGGCTGACACATAGGCTATATTACTGCATAATATCAACACTTGTTGTAGAATATTTTAGAATAGCATTTCTACCAACACACACACACACACAACACACACACACACACACACACACATACACACACACACACACACACACACACAAACTACAAAAAGTTTTAATCACGAGGCACCGAATCAACTCCCACCCTGCTTCATCATGGGCGACTTCAATCACGGAAAGATTGACTGGGAGAACAAGGAACCGCATGGAGGCGAGGATACGTGGAGCAGCCAAACTATTGGAGGTGGTGACAAGCAACTTTTTAACGCAGCATGTCGGAGAACCCACAAGGATGAGAGGCAATGACGAACCAGCGAGACTCGACCTAGTCTTCACTCTGAACGACTCCGACATAAGAGAAATCGGTTTTGAGGACCCAGTAGGAATGAGCGACCACAGTGTACTGGTGTTTGAGTACTTGATTGAAGAAGGGTTATTGAACTCGAGGAGGGATACCGAAACCAAAAGGTTAGCATACCGAAAGGGAAACTATGAGGGGATAAGAAAATTCCTAACAGATATAGCATGGGAAACAGAGCTCAGGGGAAAGACGGCCCAATATATGATGGATTACATCACGCAGAAGTGCAAGGACGCAGCAAACAAGTTTGTCCCAGTCCAAAAGGAAAACAGAGAAATGAAGATGAGAAACCCATGGTTTAATCAAAGATGTAGGCTAAGCTAAGCAGCAAAGTAAAAGGGCATGGAGAAACTATAGGAATAACAGGACACTGGAGAGCAGAGAAAGATACCAGAATTGCCAGGAATGAATATGTCAGGATGAGAAGAGAGGCAGAAAGACAATACGAAAATGACATCGCAAGCAAGGCAAAGACTCAGCCTAAATTGTTGCATAGCCACATTAGGAGAAAAACAACAGTAAAGGAACAGGTTATGAGATTAAGGATAGGGGCGGAAGGATTCACTACAAATGACAAGGAAGTGTGTGAGGAATTGAATAAGAAATTCCAGGAGGTCTTCACCTTAGAACAAGGAGAAATTCCAGAGGTAAGTGAGGGAATAGCTAACCAGGAACCACTGGAAGAGTTTGAGATTACCAGTGGGAAGTAAGGAAGTGTTTACTAGAGTTGGACGTGACGAAGGCTATAGGCCCAGATGGAATCTCCCCTTGGGTTCTAAAGGAAGGAGCAAGAGAACTGAGCCTACCACTCTCCATAGTGTATAACAAATCACTGGCAACAGGGGAACTGCCAGATACTTGGAAAGCAGCTAACGTAGTCCCGATATACAAGAAAGGGGATAGACAGGAGGCACTGAACTACAGGCCAGTGTCCCTAACCTGCATACCATGCAAGCTGATGGAGAAGATTGTGCGAAAAAAACTAGTGGAGCATCTGGAGCGAAGGAACTTTGTAACACAGCATCAACATGGGTTCAGGGATGGCAGGTCCTGCCTCACAGGGTTACTTGAATTCTACGACCAGGCAACAAAAATAAGGCAAGAAAGAGAAGGGTGGCAGACTGCATATTTTTGGATTGTCAGAAAGCCTTTGATACAGTGCCACCCAAGAGGCTAGTGCGAAAGTTGGAGATGCAGGCTGGAGTGAGAGGGAAGGTACTCCGGTGGATAGAGGAATACCTAAGCAACAGGAGACAACGAGTCTGTGTGAGGGGTGAGGTCTCAGATTGGCGAGACGTCACAAGTGGAGTCCCGCAGGGGTCAGTCCTTGGACCCTATACGTTTTCTGGTATATGTAAATGATCTCCCAGAGGGTATAGATTCGTTCCTCTTCAAGTTTGCCGACGATGCAAAAATTATGAGGAGGATTGAAACAGAGGATGATAGTAGGAGGCTACAAGATGACCTGGATAGACTGAGTGAATGGTCCAACAAATGGCTGTTGAAGTTCAACCCGAGTAAATGCAAAGTAATGAAACTAGGCAGTGGAAACAGGAGGCCAGGCACGGGATACAGAATAGGAGATGAAGTACTTAATGAAACAGACAGAGAGAAAGATCTAGGAGTTGATATCACACCAAACCTGTCTCCTGAAGCCCACATAAAGAGAATAACGTCTGCGGCATATGCGAGGCTGGCTAACATCAGAACGGCGTTCAGGAACCTGTGTAAGGAATCATTCAGAATCTTGTACACCACATATGTAAGACCAATCCTGGAGTATGCGGCCCCAGCATGGAGCCCGTACCTTGTCAAGCACAAGACGAAGCTGGAAAAAGTCCAAAGGTATGCTACTAGACTAGTCCCAGAACTAAGAGGCATGAGTTATGAGGAAAGGCTGCGGGAAATGCACCTCACGACACTGGAAGACAGAAGAGTAAGGTGGGACATGATCACAACCTACAAAATCCTCAGGGGAATCGACCGGGTAAACAAGGATGAACTTTTCAACACTGGTGGGACGCGAACAAGGGGACACAGGTGGAAGCTGAGTACCCAAATGAGCCACAGAGACGTTAGAAAGAACTTTTTCAGTGTCAGAGTAGTTAGCAAATGGAATGCATTAGGAAGTGATGTGGTGGAGGCTGACTCCATTCACAGTTTCAAATGTAGATATGATAGAGCCCAATAGGCTCAGGAATCTGTACACCAGTTGATTGACGGTTGAGAGGCGGGACCAAAGAGCCAGAGCTCAACCCCCGCAAGCACAATTAGGTGAGTACAATTAGGTGAGTAACACACACACACACACACACACACACACACACACACACACACACACACACACACACACATAAAACTACCATAGGAATTGGGAAGATATGATTACCACATGCAAAATTATCGGTGAAATTGAGAGAGCAAACAGGAACTTATTATTTGGGAGGGGTGATGTACTGAGAAGGGGGGCGGGGCACATGTTGAAGCTATGTACCCATGCGAGCAACAGGCACGATAAAGAATATCTCCAGCGTTCATTCCATTAGTGAGCAAATGGAATGGACTAAAAAAGATATTGGTGGAGGCAGGCTTCATGTACAGTTTCACATGTAGATGTGACATAGCCAAAGAGGATTGATAATCGGTTGAGTGCCTCGCTCGGAATATGCATAAAAAATGCAGTAGTAGATTTTCTTCAAACTCTACGCCTGAGATATATATATATATATAGTATATATATATATATATATATATATATATATATATATATATATATATATCTATATATATATATTGGTAGCAGTCTTTGTTTTAAACATATTTGGTTGAAAACTACAAAAAGTTTTAATCACGAGGCACGAATCAACTCAATATTCCTTATGTTTTTCTTCACTGAAGCAGGAAGTTGAAAAATTAACTCTACAAAGTTCCTTTTTATACAAAGGAAATCAAAATAAAATTACGTCTGAATTTGGCCGTTTTGCCTGTATGGCCGAAAATGGACGTAATTTTGAAAATGAAAAATAATTGAAAATCATTTTTTTACTAAACAGCAAGTTAAGGGTCCTCTGGTAGGTTAGGAGGGAAGGAATTAGTTCTCATACGGTTTCAAAACGTCATGAAAACCGTTAATTGAATGTTTCCTCTCCTAACCTAACCGAGTAAGCCGGAAGACTCCAAACAGAAAAAACGGCACAGTACGTCACTTTCGTGAGCCGATTTCATTTCAAATTACGTCCATTTTTGGCCATATCGCGCATACGAGCGAAAAGCTACGTAATTTTAAGAGGACCGGGGCTTCTCTCCGAAGGTTACGGCAAATTTTACAGAAGATGTTCTGTTTGTTAGCCTAAAGATTATATTTTGAAGACGAAGACAAACCCTATTGTTGTTATGGTGCCCAACTTTAGCACAGGGATAGATTGATTTCTTCTCATCTTCGCACTTCACAGTCAAACTTGTGATCCCGGGAGAATTGCCTTTAGTAAATATATATTCTGAATGAACTTTCGTGCTTCGATTTTTCTGAAAACTTTCATAATAGGATTATCAGTTCGCATTGGCAGAGTTGGAAGATGGTTGAATTGACTGGACGAGACTCGTTCATGGCGTTGAAGAAAGTTTATCCGTAGACTAAATGGGCTACATATACAGGTGTGTGTGTATGTGCGTATAATTACATGTGCAGGTATGAGAATACAAACATATGGAGGTACGTGTACAGCATACTGTATGTTCATGGATACACTTGCATGCTTATATATGCATGTATTTATGTATGTTTTTTGGGGGGAGAGTGGTTGTGCTCACCTAATTGTAGTCACTAGTTTGTACATGAAGCTTGGGAGGTGAGAAGGAAAAGGGGGTTGGTGATGGAGTCTCATATTTTTGAAGCAACAATCATGAAATTGGATCACACTTTATAGAGTCGTAAGTAAGGAAGTCAACTTACAGGTTACCACACATTGACCCGGAGAGAATAAATGACCACCCAATAGCCACGACACTATGGCAACCAGGGTCAAGATATGCCACTGTGGCGACCAGGGTCGAGATATGCCAATATGGCGACCTGGGTCAAGATATGCCACTATGGCGGCCAGGGTCAAGATATGCCACAATGGCGACCAGGGTCAAGATATGCCACTATGGCGGCCAGGGTCAAGATATGCCACTATGGCGACCAGGGTCAAGATATGCCACAATGGCGACCAGGGTCAAGATATGCCACTATGGCGACCAGGGTCAAGATATGGCACTATGGCGACCAGGGTCAAGATATGCCACTGTGGCAACCAGGGTCAAGATATGGCACTATGGTGACCAGGGTCAAGATATGCCACTATGGCGACAAGGGTTACGACATGAAACAGAAAATATATGTCATTTAGAGATAGGAGAAAAACATAGAAGCCGTTGCTTAAGAAAAAAAAACAAGAGAAAATAGGCTTTACAAATGTAATAGTACAAACAAAAAAGAACAATAAACAGAAATCATGATTGAAAATAATAATCATAAATTTTCCACCCCAGAAATAAATAATTTAATTAAAACAACAACTTTTGTAAACACCGAGAAGCGGGGTTCAACTCTCTGTATGTATGTGTATATATATATATATATATATATATATATATATATATATATATATATATATATATATATATATATATATATATATATATATATAAAACCTAGAAGGGGTACCACCTCTGGTGCAAGTGTAGGGACCCATAGCCTCGGAGAAGAAAATAAAGAGTACTCAGAGAAGACCTTGTGGATCCTCACTGAACACTTTGATATTTTCTTCTCCTACCACCCCTAGGCTTGTCTTCTAATCTAAACTGGTTCACCCCAAAAAAATATATATAAACGAGGATTATGTAGTTTGCATATGTATATTTTCTCTCACCCAAAAAAAAATCCATGTAAATGAGGATTATGTAGTTTGCATATGTACATTTCCTCTCACAGTAAGTGTGATGTAAGTGCGAGCAAAGCACATGTACTCAGTTAAGTATCTGTACATGTGCTCACCTTAAGGTGCGAACTCGAGTAGTCAGGCGCATTACTCTCAATTAATCGTACCAATTACACAGAGCATCATGTCACTGCTGTGCACACTAGAGTAGCGATATTGAAAATTTTGTACAACTAAATTTACAATTATTTATATGTGTTACATTTGTTCGACATACTCATATATTCATCTCCAAAGCGAAAACCTGAATGAAAAAAATTGCATTTATGCAAATTTAATATAAATCTTTTGATAAAGGAGGAAATTATTTTGTTTCGTTTTTTATCTTTGTTTGAATCACAGAAAAGAATGAATGGATAATAATTAAAGTTATTATATTAATGAGCTCAATAAAAGTTTAAAATAATGTAAATGTGTTCAATAATGGTAATATATATAATACAAATGTGCTTAAATTAAGGCAATGCACAATATAAATGTCGTTTATAAAGATTACATATCATGTCGTAGCACAGTCGATTATGGCAGCGTCTGGGATGCTCTCGGACGCAGGTTCGAATCCTCGTCACGGCCCTTGTGGATTTGTTCATTACATATATAAAATCTCTAAGATTTGCTTGACAAGCTCCAAACTTGACCAGCTGTGATCAAAACCAGTCAGCTTGATAAGTTCAAGTTTCTCCTCTCCACAAGTCAGGCAGATGTTTAAGTGCTTAAAACTTAATTTCAAAGTTAACATTAAGACCTTAAGTTAACATTAAGGCCACCACAATAGTTTACTGACTAACCCACAAGTACACTTTAGTTGAGGACTAAGGTAAACTCGGCGTATACTGCAGTTTTAAATTTTAAATTACTACAGTGGTAAATAGGCTTTCATTCCATAATTAAAAAAAAGTTAACAATATTAATCCAACTCTCACATATGTGAGTTTTCACCCACGTTATTGTGAGTTATTTTCTACATGTAAAAAACTTTTTATATTTTGAGTGGAGGAGGGGCGGGGGGTTACCTTGAGGTGCTTCCGGGGCTTAGTGTCCCCGCGGCCCGGTCGTCGACCAGACCTCCTAGGGTAGTTGATGATGTATTATTTACATATCGTGCAATTAGTTATGGGATAAAAGTTTGCATTAGCAATCGAACAAACACATTAATGAAAACACAATTATGTTTGTGTGCAAGGAAAAATAATTACAGTCATTTGTTTCAGTTCAAATACATTACCTAAACAGTGTTTAAATGTACATTATCGCTATCATAAAGCTTTTTTGTCCGTCTGTGAGCAAAATGACATTGCTGATATGTAATGTATGTTCCTGAACAACGGCCTGAAACGCATGTAATTGCACTAAGCACTGTAAAATATGCCTCTACGACAGGCGCTGTAATACGCATAACTGCCTGACGCACTGTACCCCCATGTCCCCACAGCCGAACACAATAATATATGTAACTGAATTATATAATAATTCTGATTTTCGAGTCGATGTTGTAAGAATACACACACACACACACACACACACACACACACACACACACACACACACACACACACACACACACACACACACACAAACACACACACGCACACACACAAACACACACACACAAAACTTGATCAGTCGATAAAAAGCAATCAGCTCGCGCAGAAGCCGAATCACGAACAATGTAAACACATCAAGGTATAGTTAGATAAAAACAAGCCCATACGCGTAAACACAACCTGGATACAGTAGTGAGGAAGCCTTAGAGACTCTCCAAGATGAGAAGGAAACAATTGTTTAAGTCAGTAAAGAAAAGAATCTGATACCAAACCTGTGACTGGATAACATCAACGCCATACGGGAGGCTGGCTAACATTCCTGCAGCCTTCAGGACGTTGTATATAACCTATATTACGCCAATACTAGAACATACAGCTCCAACGTGGAATCCATACCTAAAACACACACACACACACACACACACACACACACACACACACACACACACACACACACACACACACACTCAGAAAAACAAGAAAAAGTCCTAAGGATTGCTGTGCTGCGGGTCCGTGTATTATGAGGAATAAGTTTTGAGGTAAGACTAAAGAAGACAAACATCGGTATGTTGAACAATAGACGGAGCCCAGTGGTATCAGGCCAGGTGATCACAGGTGTCAGGCCAGGTGATCACAGGTGTCAGGCCAGGTGATCACAGGTGCCAGGCCAGGTGATCACAGGTATCAGGCCAGGTGATCACAGGTGTCAGGCCAGGTGATCACAGGTGTCAGGCCAGGTGATCACAGGTGTCAGGCCAGGTGATCACAGGTGTCAGGCCAGGTGATCACAGGTGTCAGGCCAGGTGATCATAGGTGTCAGGCCAGGTGATCACAGGTGTCAGGCCAGGTGATCACAGGTGTCAGGCCAGGTGATCACAGGTGTCAGGCCAGGTGATCACAGGTGTCAGGCCAGGTGATCATAGGTGTCAGGCCAGGTGATCACAGGTGTCAGGCCAGGTGATCACAGGTGTCAGGCCAGGTGATCACAGGTGTCAGGCCAGGTGATCATAGGTGTCAGGCCAGGTGATCACAGGTGCCAGGCCAGGTGATCACAGGTGCCAGGCCAGGTGATCACAGGTGCCAGGCCAGGTGATCACAGGTGTCAGGCCAGGTGATCACAGGTGTCAGGCCAGGTGATCACAGGTGTCAGGCCAGGTGATCACAGGTGTCAGGCCAGGTGATCATAGGTGTCAGGCCAGGTGATCACAGGTGTCAGGCCAGGTGATCACAGGTGTCAGGCCAGGTGATCATAGGTGTCAGGCCAGGTGATCACAGGTGCCAGGCCAGGTGATCACAGGTGCCAGGCCAGGTGATCACAGGTGCCAGGCCAGGTGATCACAGGTGCCAGGCCAGGTGATCACAGGTGCCAGGCCAGGTGATCACAGGTGCCAGGCCAGGTGATCACAGGTGCCAGGCCAGGTGATCACAGGTGCCAGGCCAGGTGATCACAGGTGCCAGGCCAGGTGATCACAGGTGTCAGGCCAGGTGATCACAGGTGTCAGGCCAGGTGATCACAGGTGTCAGGCCAGGTGATCACAGGTGTCAGGCCAGGTGATCACAGGTGTCAGGCCAGGTGATCATAGGTGTCAGGCCAGGTGATCACAGGTGTCAGGCCAGGTGATCACAGGTGTCAGGCCAGGTGATCACAGGTGCCAGGCCAGGTGATCACAGGTGCCAGGCCAGGTGATCACAGGTGTCAGGCCAGGTGATCACAGGTGTCAGGCCAGGTGATCACAGGTGTCAGGCCAGGTGATCACAGGTGCCAGGCCAGGTGATCACAGGTGTCAGGCCAGGTGATCACAGGTGCCAGGCCAGGTGATCACAGGTGCCAGGCCAGGTGATCACAGGTGTCAGGCCAGGTGATCACAGGTGCCAGGCCAGGTGATCACAGGTGTCAGGCCAGGTGATCACAGGTGTCAGGCCAGGTGATCACAGGTGCCAGACCAGGTGATCACAGGTGCGTGATCACACGCCTCAGTGATGCCGCACAAATTATACATTCGACACAAAAATCGTTTCGCCATAACAAGCATTTGCATATTTCCGAAAAGAGGCCTGATAACCTATCTGGTTTGATAACCTCATAGCGAGTGGTAATGAGAGGGAATACAGTGAGGGGGAGATGAGACAGAGGGGGGGGGGGAGGTGAGGTGAGAGAGAGAGGGAAGAGGAGGGGGGTGAAGAAGGCTCCTCCCCATCACCCCCCCCCCCACCCCCCAATCAACACATCTCATGCTTCATCAGTCACATAAGGCAGAGGAGAACTGTGTGAAAGACTCGTGTATTGCTACAAAATCTATGATAATAGTCTTACATAGATTACATATGTAAATATGCCTACATATGTAGCAAGGCTGATGGTAACACTGGAGTCATCATTCAGAGGTCTTGATATTGGCGTCTGGTATTTGCGATATGCTTATATATCGTAGGATATATGTCGATATATTTCGGACCAAATAGCCAGAACCGCACTACTTGGCCTAGCATGCAAGGCCCAATTTGCCTAACAAGTATATTTTCGTTATTTTCAAATATTTCTTTCCACATTAGTTTATTCTATGTTTTATGGTTTATATTAAGAACATGAATTACTGTCTTTGTTTTATTAGATTAAGTTAGGTTAGGTTTGGTCAAATTCCGATGTTAATTTTAACACTTTGTGGAATTGAAGTGTTAGCGACCTTATCATGAGGTTATCTTGAGATGATTTCGGGGCTTAGCGTCCTCGCGGCCTGGGGTCGTCCTAAACCCAAAGGTATTATTACCGCCATGAACTACTTTGGTAGCGTATCGGAACTTGTATAAGCTGCATTAATTACCCAATTAAGACACCATGATTGCGCCAAGATGATTCAGCCGCCGAAGGTGTGAATTGTCACTGTTATCGCTTTATTAATTTTGACTGACAACTTCATTTTTTTAACCTCTGTTTCTACATTTTATTATGTAATAAATCTTTTTTTACAAATATTTGAGTTGAAAAAATATATCTCGCTGAAAGGACATTTATTATTTTACAAAACATTGATTAAAAATATGACAGTAATCAATAAACTTATATGAAGTTCCAATGATTACAATTCTAAGTTAATTAAATTTTTGCTATTTGTAATTTTGTAAATAAAAAACTTATGTCGGGTTCTTTAAACAAAATTTGATGCATTATTACTCATTTGTTCCTGCAAATTTGAAAGGAGATTTTGGCTGGCACCTTAAATTAATCGTATATAATTATAGACACTAATACTCCTTTCAGCTAAAAATTCTATGACAATCACCACACACATAGACACCTACACAGACCTCGCCACAGACACTTACGGACCACATCACAGACACATTTTCCTTTCGTGGTGATGGCCAAACATCTGAACACACTAATTTTAAGCGAAACAGTCCAGAATATTCACAATTTACGAGTCACTGCTGTAATCAAGCGTGTTCTCTCTAGACCACTATTTATGACGCCAGAACGCATGAGTGTCAGTCTCACAAAGGCACCAATTTAGTTCACAAACAGAGCTCATAACCGGCTAAAATGAATCAGTCTGAACGCACAATGCGGTCGATCAGTGTGTATTTGGCCTCACCTTCACGAGGGCAGCAAGACGACTGAATATTGTCAACAGGTAAAGGGAAGAAACTAGGTTGTGCTTTAACTTCACGGAGGAATTCTTGGCTTTCATATGCAAGGAGCAAGATTGTCATCTGCACATGCAAATAGTTTGGCGAATGTTTATTGGGCTTGTCTATGAATGTTCCTTCCACTGCCATGAGTCGACTTTGCAAGCTGTAAGGCGTCCAGTAGGACATGGAGAAGGGACACTGAAAGAAAACGACGTTCTTTGTGTTAGAAAGAACTGGCATAAGTTGTAGCCTATTATATTTACCATAAGAACACGTTGGTACAGCACTCATACCCAGCGTCTCTCTCTCTCTCTCTCTCTCTCTCTCTCTCTCTCGCAATAAAATGCCACGGCCAGCCTGTTCTCTCAAATATTAGATCACGTTTTTTACGCTTTGGTAACCAACGTTAGAAATGCAACCTGTCATGAAGATGTAACGGCTCACTGACATCTACGTTTCCTAAGCATCGGACTCGATGGGTTAGGTGGGTTGCTTGGGTTCGTACGTTTCTGGTTAGGCTAAAAGGTTGGAGTTTGTACGGAGTGGCAAATCAGGAGAATTGGCTGCTGTATTAGCCCTTAATGAATACCCTTTCTAAGATATCAAGTCTGCCCCATGCCTCTGCTCCTGGCCCCTCCAGTCTGCCCTAATCCTACCCACCTGCCACCTGCTCATTTCTCACTAATCCTCCACAAATACCTTCTACATCCTCCATTAATCTTCCTAACTAGTCACCCTTGCACCTTACTTCCTTCCCCCATCTTCCTTATACACCCTATCCTATTCCTACCCAATTCTTCCTTACAGCATATCTTTATCTTGGTCCACTTATATCCTCCAGACAATTACAGCCACCCAGGTGGTATCCCACGTCCCAAGTTCTACTCCATAGGGAAGATATTCCCGTGTCCTCCTCCTCCTCCCTTCTGCAGCTTCCGAGTCTGCGAACCAGGAGCCACTCGGAGAGGACGAGAGCGGGTGTGTTTTGAGCTCAATTTAATGTTTTGCGTTGGTGGATCTCCGCTAGAGTAATCAAATTAGCGGCGCTCAGAGGAAACGTCTTATAGGATAAGGTGTTGCTCACGCTGCCACTGCTTAGAGTGCATATAGATCGAGGGCGAGGACCTGAGTGCAAGCTCTGGGGTCTGGACGTTGGATCTGAATACATTTATCCTCTCGAATTTCCACGGTCTTATATTATTAGTATTTTAACATTTTTATTAAAACATATGAAACGATAGTTTATCTTCGTGAAAGGAATACATGCACAAGGGGCGTAGCTTAGTACAATATTCTAAATTATTTAAATATTTACCTCTTCGTGACTTCCATTTTTGTTAATAGATTTTGCACCACCATCATTGTTTTCAATGAGCAAGTGATTTAGAGCACGACCTGTTTTACTGGTCTTATATCCATATCAAACAATTATTGCGTGTTGAATAAGGGTGAGCGGAGGGTAGGAACGGTGCCCAATCAATTCTACCCGGTCTAGGCTATCACTGTCAGATTACTGGATTGAGCCACCAGGCTATTGCTACATGAAGGACGCCCGGTTTCCAGCAGGTCATTGAAATGTGGCAAGAGTCGAGGCAGCTTCCATGAAGTTCTCTTCCAGTTTGAAGGAGAATTTCATTATGTAAATTGTGATGCATGCAAATAAATGCTTTGAATGAGATGACATCATTTGTGGCAGGTATAAAGGAGGAGAAAGTTGTCAGTATTGAGGTCGCTATTGTTCAAATGTATAATTATTTTTAATATACACAAGCGGAAAATTTAGAGTTTAATGAGACAGAGAAGGAAAACTCTCGGTGTTGGTATTGGGCTTAAGGCTTATCTGCATCGGGAGGGTTATTACGGCCACCAAAATAGCTTATGATCAACCGACAGCTATGCTTTAGTCCCGAATATGTCCAGGAATATAGCGAACTGTCAATGCAGAAGGATGCACCTTTATATAAATATATTTATATATACAATATATATTTAGATCACACATTATGTTAACTACAGGACGCCTTAATCTAATAGCCGGCGGGGAAGTGGTTCAAATAGCTTCGGCTATCACTTCCTTATGTCCGGTCGTGATGGTCAAGCGGATTAAGGCGTCCTGTAGTTACCAGTTGCGTTGCTCCTGGGAGTATGGGTTCGAGTTACTTCTGGGGTGTGAGTTTTCAGTCGCATATAGTCCTGGGGACCATTCAGGCTTGTTCGCATATATATATATATATATATATATATATATATATATATATATATATATATATATATATATATATATATATATATATTTCCTATTTTGACTGAATATATATATATATATATATATATATATATATATATATATATATATATATATATATATATCAAAAACCCTTCAAGGAGCACCAGTAATGAAGTATGTAAGTTCGTACAAAACGAGACACAGAGAAGAGCCTTGAGCAGTTATACATAAAATTTGCATGCTGAAACAGATTCGATATCCGATAAAGGAAGACGCTGGCTGCTAAAACATTGAGAATGAGCTTCATAATATAATTCTTCATGAAAACCAATGTTTTTCAGCCAGTTTGAAATATGACAGCAGACCAAGATATTGTAACAGTATATTGTTATACTGTACAGGAGTATATTGAGCCGGGAGTATACTGTACAGAAGTATATTGTACTATACTGTACTGATTCAACAGCTACCCGTCCCAGACCCCGTCCCTACCCGTAATAGCACAAATTATGCTGTTATGTGAGTGAAATAATAATTAAAACTCACAATCATTAAAGCACATTTCTATACATCAAAGAATACCAAACATGATAAAGTAATTGTAGAATCAATTTACAAGCCTCATCACTTGATACATAAAATACATACATGATCATACATGCAGTGATGAAGTAGCAGATTTAATTATCCACCATCAAAGTAGACTGACCCTAAACAAGTTAATTTATATTAACCCTGAACGAAGTTTTTAACAACAAATCATTATTTAAAACTCATTAAAATATTATGGTTGGTGAAGTTGATTTGAGGAGATCAAATAATTGAAATAATAAGCTTTAATAACGAAACAATGAGTAGTTATGGATATTTTATTTATATATTTAACCCCCCTAATTGTTGCTGAAATGTTTCCAAAGCTGCTGAAATTGTTCAATTTTATAATTTCCAAAGCAATTATGTAATTGAAAAAAAGGTTTAATGAAACATATGACTGAAACCTAAGTGATGGAACGAAAAAAAGCGATATACATAATGTGAAGTGTACCCAGCTTCACGGTGTATATTTACTGTGAGGTGTACCTAATCCTGTGTGTATTATATACAATGAGAGGTGTACCCAACTTCACGGGGAATATTGCATCTGTTTACTTGAGGCCTGAACTATGCTTGGGATAAATGTATTCTTGCTGGTGGATCAGTAAACTATTGTGGTGGTCTGGTGCACACTGTCCTCTCGACCGTTTCCAACGTTAATAAAATGGTGTAGTAAATAGCCTGGTTAGATTAAGTGTAGTAAATTGTTCTAATATAACCGAGGACCCGCAAATAGAAAACGGGACATCACCAGAAACAATGAATGGGAAACTGTGATAATAAGTTTGTTAGCTTGATTTTTTTTTAATTTAATTTTTAATTTAAAACTGATTCCCCGCTGATTTTCTTGTATAATTACATAATTGACTGAATCACACTACACAACGATACTCAGCCACACTAAACAACGACACTCAACCACACCGGACAACAATAACAGTTGATTCATTGACAGTTGAGAGGCGGGCCCAAAGAGCAGAGCTCAAACCCCGGCAACCACAACTAGGTGAATACACGCTTGTCGCCGTCACAGTACTCCGAGCGCCCAGACCATCTCGACGCTGCATGTTGAACCAGTCCTTTTTGAATGGATTACCTGCAGTATGAAATGGCACAGTCTGCAACAATGCACCGTGAAGATCCGTGGGTGACAGAACACACAATATTAACCGGCGAGCACTGTATCGCTGTCATCATGCACACGACAACCGGTTATAAACCCGAAACGCTATGCGTACTAGTGGCTTTAGGTTGTTGTTGTACAAGATTCGTTATTTAGAACAAAAAGTTTTAAGTAACACGGGCTATGATGAGCCCGTAGTGGCTTTAGGTATTGTATGTACGAGCTCTATCTATAAATCAATCAGAATGTTTGTAACTGAATCTATGCATGTACTTTTCCTAAATAAAATATTATTATTATTATTATTATTATTATTATAAACAATGCAAGGCCTAGTCTTACTAGTCCTCTACTATTCTAGGTCTACCCACATTCTTGTGGGTAGGTCTAAGAATTTGAATGTACCAGGTTTATACGTACCAGACAACTGGCTTTTTGCATATTGAAAAAACAGCATACAGCTTTTTTTTACGATAGCCATTGCCCGAAACTGCTCTCATCAACGTGTCAGACAACAGCCAGCTCTCTAGGCTTCCGCAATAACCCAAAAGCTGCAACACAATAATGGGCAACATTGGAGTTTCAAGTCACGCTGTCTAACAATTTAAATCATATATTAAACTGTACAATTCCTCTGATTAATATTACATTGCTCAACTCCATTTCTGCAGCGTTGCATTAAACAGCTCCCCAGAGCGGAATATTGCACGAAACATCTCTCGATCATGCAACATTGCACTGAACACCATAACATTAGGCTGTAGGACAAAACATTTTATTGTGCAACATAGCAGAGCGCGACTCTCAAAGGAGCAGTAACTTTTTACGTTTGCAGAGCCAGAAGCCGTGACGGTTTACACGGTAAAATCTGTAGCCTGCACCTGTTAGTAATGTTGCAAGGCGCAACACTGCAAGTTGCAGAATTCCTGACAGCCACAACAACGTCGATATCGCTTCACGCTTTTAGGTATATGCTTCAAAGATGTGGGTTTGTCGTGCTACAATATGCAAGATGTGGTTTGTTGCACTATAATACGGAAAATGTTGTTTGTTGCACTGCAATACGCTAGATGTAGCTTCCTCTTAAATATTGCAAGCTATACCATTCAGAGAGACATCTGGCGAGGCAAATTTCGGCAATATGAAATTCAACACGCTTCCCGTAAATAGTTAACTTCCGCGCTAAGCCAATTTAGAAGTTGTGTGAACGTAACCTTTGGCCAAAGAACACTATCAACACAGTAAATGAAAACGGAAGACAACAGAAAGCCGAGCAATATTACTATTGCTTGGGTCGTTGCAGAGCCTTCAGAGCAAGATGCTGTGTGGGTTCCTGAGCGTCCCGGGCTTGTATTTGTTAAAGAAAACACTCTGGAGAAGGGGGGAGCCTGCTGCTTGGGTAGCAGCTTCTCCCATGTATCAACCAATGCTGGCTTTGCGCCCTGGAGAGGCCACTCCAGACCGACAAAGAGAGCACAACTTCATATTCTCCTGAGACTGATGGGATATCTTCTACTACTGGAATCAGGTAAACAACCACCAACATCAGAAGGGCCACCAACATCAGGAAGGACCACCAACATCACCCAGGACCACCAACATCAACCAGGACCACCGTGCTCACTCTCAACGCTCTACAGTGTCGACCGGAAACATGGACTGAGGAGAGCAGCATAGAAGGAAACACAAAGGAAGAACAAAGATACATATCAAGAGATAACTAGAAAGAAATTGCCTCAAAAAACCACTATGTAAACACAGAGGAAAGCATACAATAGGGGTAGTCCAAATTACAACAGCATGGAAAACGAGACGTCCTGACAGTGTACAGTAGATTGACTGTACACTGGATGGTGTACAGTCTAATAGACTGATGATGGAAAGATGGACAGTCAATTGGATGGATAGATGGGAGAAATTGATAAATAGAAGGATAGATGGATAAATGGACAGACAAATGAATGGATTGACAAATAGACGGTTGGATAGATAGACGGATGGATGGATACATGAATAGATAGATGGATGGATAGATATATGGATGAAAGACAGACAGACAGATAAATGCAGATAACCGAAGTCAAATTATGTTCTAAATATATTATCTACAAGTATTATTATGCTAGCCACACAACTAAGATGTTTCACTTAATATTGAGAGAGAATGAAAATGATGCAAGTGTTGCAGCGCAGAGAAAAAGCTTACCAGATTGCAACAAAAAGTTGTATATAAAAAAAATCCAAATCAATTACTGACTTCCAAGCAACAGACTGTCTATAGACATCATCATCAATGTGAATCGTAGCATGGCCCAGCTGACGTTGATAACGAGGCTATTGAACCAGAAGCTACAGGTGGTAATACTTTTCAAAAGCAACTGATGATAAAACTACTCTTCCAAAAACCTGGCAAGTGAAGCTATTGCTGACAACATTGTAGCAAGGCTCCGCAGCTGGAAAAAAAACCTCCACGTCACACATTGGACTTATTGATAAGAGGCTTCAAGGCCCAAAGTAATCAATGGATGAAAATTCCTCCTCGCATTCTTGATATCATCCGATTTGTGTCCGAGAGAAAGTTCGCTATCCTCGTTCCTCTGAACAAAATTGGTAACAGGCAATGATGGAAATTTTCTGTGGAAATATACCACAGAAAATGTACCTCTCAGCCAATTCAGCATTACCCTAACACGCTACACGGATACAGAATGGACGGGAGAATGAATCACGGTTCCAAGCACACTACATGTTACGTATATAATGCCGAGTGAGTTAATTGAAATCTGGGGATCATTTTGGCAAAGGGGAATAATTGGAGAAATAAAAGCTGCAAAGTATTTTGTAATTGGGGTTGATGGAAAGCCTGATTGTTCTCACTAAGGGCTGGAGAGTCAGGGTCGACCCGGATACCGCCGGTTACCCCAACTAATATATATATATATATATATATATATATATATATATATATATATATATATATATATATATATATATATATATATATATATATATATATATATATATATATAACATGTAAACATCAATTGCGACCATTTTTCTCGGTTAGAAAGACCTGAATATGTTAATTTAGCACTGCAATATTGTTTAGTTTTATTAATTATATATAATTTATTTATGTACAATCAATAATTCATTACACATGTGCTCAGAAATTATAATTAAATACAAATTCAATAAAGACATGAAAATTCATGGCCGCTACAGGCCCCCAGCTGCGTCACTGGGACAATGAGTAAAAATGTATAAATTGCAACCATTCACAGTTGGCTGGATCAGCTAAATACACAACAATGTGTTAGATATTGCTGCTTGTTCTGATTATACATTTTTATAATTTCAAATTGCTCTTTAGCGCTCATGATTTAGTCTAATAATCATCCCAAAATATTCATTCGTTCATTTCATTTGTGTGTCTGATGTTGCAACTGCAGAACGGCTTTGAGTGCAGCATTGCCGCGATAAGCTGATCACTTTAAAGTATTATAAACGCTAAGGCGGCACGGAAGAGCCACAAGCTTCAACGACTACAAACATCCAGCCACACCCAACCACAACTACGAGCGTCCAACCACACACAACCACAGCTACTAGCATCCAACCACACGCAACTACACCCCAAATGATTCTCGTTTCCAACTACGTCCAAATCAATAACGAATACTCGAGGCAAGACAACAGCAAACAACGAAATTGAAGACCTAACTACTCCATTGAGTGTAGAGCTCATGCCATGTCGTGTACATCCCACGGAACACTCGCTGGGCATCAAGAAACCGTAAACAAAATTAGGAGACCACGGAACATCCACAGGACATCAAGAAACCATAACAAAAAAAATAGAAAACACATCTCGGAACGATTCATGTTAAAGAGGCAGGAACGGAACCAAGCCGCCGGACAATCTAGCACACCTGGTCTTAACCGGACCAACACGTGTTGGTCTTAGCCAAAAACCGAGTTGTTCTTGTTGTCGTTGAAGATTAAGCCACCATGGGAGGTGGCACGGGCATGAATAGCCCGTAGGTGGTAGATTATTTTAAGTGTATGTGATCTTTGGTGCTATAACATCTTGAAGTGTCTCTGAGTCTCTGAAGACAGCCGAGTTTAGCAACGCTAGAAACTGGATCATGCGTTGTAAGATATTATTAGAGGATATTCAGGAGAACAAGGGGACGCTGCTTTGTATTGGTGGGGATCGAACGAAAGGATACAACTGGAATTGGAAAATACGAGTCAAAGTTGGATACATGAAAGTATTTATACAGTGTGTTAGAAATCATCAGGTTAAATGAGCTAGATGATGGAGTAATGAACAAGGGAATTAAGATAAAAGTGGGATTAGTAAGAAGTGGAGGTAGTTACCACAAGGAATGAGCTAGAGGTCGAGGTGGTTACCAAGTGGAGTGAGCACTTGGGGACCACAAAGTGGAAGAAGTAGTGGAAAAGCCTCCAGCTACAAGTAGTGGTATAACAGCTCGAGCAGGTTGAGAGGAAGTACACCTGACAACTAATAAATAGCAGACATGTACCAGGAGTTGTCGTTAATGTCTGGTGTTTAGGGCTTACTGCCAATCCAGCAAATATACTTCAATTAAATCATCCTAAAACTGACAGTACCCTTTGCTACTACGGATAGAGTGAATGAATTATTATAGCAGTAGTATTCCAAAATTTTCACATTTTGCACTGTAGGTATAATATAAGGCATAATAAAAACATAAAAAATCTAACCTGCTAAACCTAAAACCTAACCTAAATCCAAAACTTAACCTAACCTAAAGCCTACCCTAATCTAAAGTGTCGTGAGCCTAAATACACAACCATATACTCAAATTTTGGTTTTAGTCATTACACATATGTACTATACTAGGGCCTAGGAAAGGTTGGGTTTGATTGGCTAACTCTTTGTATATATCTACCGAGAAGCGTGGGAGGCCAGCCTGTCCTCGCGAGTTGCCACAACGGTCATAGACTAGTACACTAATATACCCGAACTTAACCTATCCGAGTGACCCACGCCTATAGAAAACGTGAATGTTTGTGAGCCGCTATGATTTGTGGTACATCATACATTAGGGATTTTGACGTCAAAATGCAATGGACAATATATGCAACTCGAGAGGACAGTTTGGGTAAATGCACACACAGGTATAATTAAACTCCCATGTCTTTGTATATGAATATATATAATAAATGCAAACTATGATTAACAATAGTGTGGCAATAAAAGAAAAATGGTAGTTGCATTTTTAAGGTTCACTATAATATTGAAATCTTCATATACAAACACAAAAAGAACATTGTGACACACAAAGGAAACAAGAAATGCAAGAGCGAAATAAGTTCGTGGGACCACAGAGCGAAGACGCTATCAACAAAGTAAAGAAAAAACTAACTCTGTTTGCAATAGCCGCGTCCGCACTTCTCTAGCGTCCAATTGCTATTCCCTCGGAGATATTTTGTTTCTTGCTCCTCCCAACGCTCCCCAAGAGATGCCACTGAAAGCGATCGCACACCACCGGATCGGGTACGATAACGTGAAAGTAGCATATCCGACTCGATGACTTCTGGAGCAGGTTCTTCCATACTTTTTTCCAACTTCCTTTGACGCCGCCAGCTGGTTGGTCAGCAGTAACTTTCTTGTAGTCATCCCTCACTACCAGTATATATCTCGACCAGGTACATCAATTTCTCTGAGTATATATATTAAGAGTTTACTTTAATCCAAGACTAATGTATACTTTACTGGTTGGATAAATCCCCTTCCCCCCCCCCTCTCCCAATAGCTTTACTGACCAACCACAATATATTTAAGTCTTGAGAATATTCAGTGACTGAAGTAAATAACCACGTGTTGACACAATGATAAATACTGTACACCTCGCATTGTCAACTATGTCACCCATCTTTGGAGAACTACAGTGACATCCTAAATTTCTTGGCCTTGTAACGAAACGCATGACCTGTATACCTATCTTGAGTCACCAACAACTCGCCCGCCCTTGGTTTCTGTTCCTTCTGTCTCAGGTCGTTTCTCACACAACCTTCGCCCTCTACAAGTTCATCCACGTAGCATGCTTCATGTTGGGAAACGATGGAGTATGCTCGGCTCAACTTCTGCACCAATTCCATAGCTTATCCCAGGCTAGATCTTCAGGCATCTTTTTGCCGCGGATGATTCACTTCTCGTTCGCCTTCCTTTGTAGATGGTTTTGTTGTGTTCTTCCCTTTTGTGAGATGTTACACTTGAGATTCTGAACTCTGCTTTTAACTCAAAACAGGTTGATAGTACTTTTCAACCCCTATACCAAATTTCTCATCATAAAGAAGTATTTACACCAAATCATGAATCCTGCTTCTCTAATGCATATACATTGAGAGATTACTTAAATTCTTAACGACCATTGGGACTAAAGAATCCTTGCTGAGGACAACCTCGATAGACTGATGTCTTAATAACCTCGCTAGATGATAGCCTTAGTATGTATACAACCTAATCCTCCGGATCATGGAATACACACAAGTGGTGTATATCTCAGTGTTTACACAATTTATTTAAATCTTTAACTCAGCTCGGAATTTGAAGCAAAGTATGCCTGATGATAATAAAGCGAGGTAGATTGAGGCTTTAATGATCCAAGCAGTCGATACACCTTAAACCTTGGAAGCTAACCCTAATATTCGCAGATAATTACATTTGCCTTCACTAATACGCAAGCGTTCCCAGAGGAAGGCGAGGAATTTAAAATAGGTAAGAAAATATTATAGTCTTTTTTTTTTATTTGTTTATGTTCATTTGTGCCAGGTAGTTGTAAGGACTCCCGTGGGTACTCTTAACCGCAGAGGACTAACGCTGAAAAATAACAGTTTCTTATTTTTAGCATCTTGCAATTCGCGTTTGCAATTTTGGAAGAGCAATGCGTCCCAGGAAACAAATCAGCACACGTGCGTATCAAGTGTAACGTTATGGAACACATGAGGACACATGGGTTGTGTTTGAAGCCACCTTCATGCTACTCATGAGAAAGTTTAGCTTCTTCAGTGGCAAGGCTGCCAGATATATCTGCACGCATTTGGGCCGAATTTGTGGAAATTTACGGCTGCTACATAACGGCTCTTGCAAATACCCTGATTCTTTTTTCCATTCCCTTAGGTGTAATTAGTTCTAAATTGCAAATTAAAGAATAATTTAGCCACTTGCAGCAGAATATTTAGAGAACAATGTACTAAGTGCAAAAAGAGGTTTAATTGGACAAGCTATACAGTCTGCAGTAAACATATTTTGAGAGAGAGTGAGCACGGGTGGCCGAAGAAATGTTAGATTTAAGGGGGATGTATTTACTTTAAACTTTAGAAAAAAACATATTTAATATTAATAAAAAATAATACTTGGGGCCATTTAAGAATATATATATATATATATATATATATATATATATATATATATATATATATATATATATTATATATATATATATATATATATATATATATATATATATATATATATATTATATATATATATATATATATATATATATATATATATATATATATATATATATATATATATATATATATATATATATATATATAGCATTTCCAGAGGGGAAATGCTTGCTGCGTCCTCGGTTCCTGTCCAGAAGCGGAGGAGCTTCAAGAGATCCATAACCTTTAGGCATTTGTCTTGTATGTTTTGTAACCTTTATATATATATATATATATATATATATATATATATATATATATATATATATATATATATATATTAGTATATTTTGGTAGCAGTCTTTCCTGTAGACATATATTATTAAATATGACCGAAAAAGTAAGATTAATAATTCTAACACGAATTTTCTCAATCTTTCGTACATTTCTTTTCACTGTTGGAGGTAATTCAAAAATCAATTCTCCAAAATTCATTTTTATTTCTAGTCTTTATTTCTTAAAATAAAAATGAATTTTGGAGAATTGATTTTTGAATTACCTCCAACAGTGAAAAGAAATGTACGAAAGATTGAGAAAATTCGTGTTAGAATTATTAATCTTACTTTTTCGGTCATATTTAATAATAATATATATATATATATATATATATATATATATATATATATATATATATATATATATATATATATATATATGCGAACAAGCCTGAATATATATATATATATATATATATATATATATATATATATATATATATATATATATATATATATATATATATATATATATATTTATATATATACTTGCTAGTTGTTCATTTAGAAACTGTGGTAGACTTGGTAATTCTTCAGAGGTTGTAGACCTTAAGCCCAACACCAATTCAATTACACTCTGAAACAACCAGTTGTAGTGAAGTGATTAGCCCTGTCATCTCAAAATCTAGTTCGATGCATGTGTTCACCTGACGGTAAATGGATATATCCGGGAGCTAAGCGACTGTTGTGGGTCACATCCTTAAAAAAAATCAATAGTTGGACTACGAAAACTTTAATAAACTTACACAAGCATCTTGTACCTCGAACTGGGAAACCTTATTTGGACTATTAATAATTTTTCTAAACGCAGTCCAAAAATATTTTTTAAAATATGGGCGTATTAATTATACAACCTCAAGTATTCTGAACTGGATAAAACGATTTTGTTTCATGCTTGTTAGGTGTTTGGTGCTCGTAGTGTGTTTGGTTTGTGTTTGACATTTTGCTGTCTGGTTTTTTTTACTCTGAAGTTTGCAATTTGTTCAGTGTTTGATTAGTTACATTTTTTGGAGTTTTAACGTTTTTAGGCCTTTTTTTGTTTAAAAAGGTGTTTGTGATGGTGATGGCGAGATCAAGAGCTGCAACGCTTGATAGCGCTGGTGACGGGAATGGTGTTTGTGTGTTGGTGCTGGTGTCTGCGCTGTTAATGGTCGTCGTGTTTGTGTTGGTGGGAGTTTTTATGATGTGTTGGCGAGTGTGTGTAGGTACGGGAACAGTGGTAGTGTTGGTGCTGGTGGTTGTGCGGTGTGTAGGGGCTAGCGATAGTATGTATGTTGGTGCTGGTGGTAGTGGTTGTGTGTATACTCACCTAGTTGTGCTTGAGGGGGTTGAGCTCTGGCACTTTGGTCCCGCCTTTTATCACACGTGTGTGTGTGTGTGTGTGTTATTGTGCCAGAGAGTGCGCTTCTGTTGGCAGTGAAGGTGTTTGTGTCTCTATTGCGAAGGGGTTCTGACTAGTGACGCGCAGTCAAGCTAATCACAGACTCTGCACTTCTCAAACAAAACAACCCAACGTTTAAGAATTTTGACCCAATGTATTTTCTTTAATGTTATATAATCTGTAATCTAAACATTAATCAAACACAATTACCTACTTGTATAAACCAAGTAGCATCCCGGAATAATAACGCACTCAACGCTGGTATAAAAATATCTTTACCTGCGTGTATGCAGGACCAGGACTGGTCTCAGAGACGCCTTGAGGCTCAAGGGAAATCCAAAAGAACCCGAGCTCTGGTATAGTGTCTGGCCATCAGTGTGTGAAGTAATCTGGACGCCTTACTGTGGGAGGAGGTGTAGTCTGGGTACCATAGTACAGCCGGAAGTCTACCCGCAGGAGTGAAAATCACAACTACAATGTTTCAGTTCCTGTCGTAGGTGATTCTTCGTGGCTGTTACTCTGATGAATATTAAATCTTCAGGGGGTGAGGATAACTATCAGTTAATAACCCCTGCTCTACCTGTGGATGAATGTGCATCTTGAGAAATCACTGAAACAGACCGGGGTTCGAATTAGGAGCGTCCTCAGTGTCCCCGGACGTGGTCCATAGGCTAAGGCATGCGTCTGGGAGTACCCAGGACGCAGGTTCGATGTTGTACTGATTAATTTTATTTCATTTCATTTAGATCAAAATGTGGAGCACAATTGATTTTTCCAGAAGAATTTTCCTTTCATTTTTAGCACGAGAAAACTTGCTAAACAAGAAACAAAACTCGCATGGTTGAGGAGGATCTTAAGTATTCATGAGAGACCTCATAAACGGGTGCTATGAATTTTATTACAATATAAACGAGATCTTGCATCTCTCACACCTCTCGTGTGCTGTAAATCACTTGGGCACGCCGGAATTTTGCATATATATATATATATATATATATATATATATATATATATATATATATATATATATATATATATATATATATATATATATAAGTGTTAAACCTCTCCCTGCAAGATGACCAATGGGACCAAGCAACGCTCCCAGTTAGACTCGGGGGGATAGGTATTCGCAAGGCGACCCAGTTAGCATTGCCGGCATTCATATCCTCGACCAGTGCAACAGGTGAATTAGTTAAGGAAATACTACCGGAACACCTAAGAGACTTCATTGGGATTCATGATCCCAAATTCGCGGAAGGAGCCGGTCAATGGGACACTCTTGTCAACTCTCATCCTCGACCGACTTTTCCAAATGACTGCAAACAGTCCAAATGGGATAGCCCCATAGTGGAGAACATCGCCACATCATTGCTGGAGGCAGCTTCCAGGAAGGACAAAGCGCGTCTTCTAGCTGTGCAAGCTCCCCATGCCGGGGACTTCCTGTTGGCAGTCCCTAATTCCGCCTTGGGCACCCGCCTGGACCATCGGACCCTAAGTATTGGTGTTGCTCTGCGCCTTGCCGCCCCTATCTCCACCGAGCACCGGTGTATTTGCGGCCATGCACGGGCAGACCAATACGGCAGCCATGGTCTCATCTGTCGTAAGACACAGGGAAAGATTGCCAGACATGAAGCAGTCAATGACATCATCAAGAGAAGTTTGGCTTCAGCTGGGTGCCCAGCACAAAGGGAACCTCAGTTGGGCAGGCCTGACAACAGCCAAAAACGCCCAGATGGAGTCACCCTGCAGCCGTGGAGGGAAGGTAAACAGGTCGTGTGGGACTACACGTGTGCATCCACATTGGCTGATACCTATCTACCTTACAGCGCAGCTGAGGGAGGCGGGGCGGCCACCTTCAGGGAGACCCAGAAAACTAACAAGTACAGGGACCTAGAACGTTGTTACAGGTTCGTGCCAATAGGCTCTGAGACTCTGGGCGCCTGGGGTAAATGTGCACTTAAGTTCCTGAAGGAGCTGGGCGAGGAACTCATTGGGAAGACTAGAGACCCAAGAGCGGCCAGTTTTATGTTCCAGCGCCTCAGTGTCGCTGTTCAGAGGGGAAATGCGTGTTGTATCTTGGGTACGCACCCGACCCCCGAGGAACTGGACGAGGTCTTCGAACACTGATTGGTATATTGTTATATTGTTATATATATATATATATATATATATATATATATATATATATATATATATATATATATATATATATATATATATATATATATATATATATATATATATATAGGGAGGTACCACCTCTGGTGCAATTATAGGGACCCACAGCCTCAGAGAAGGGAAAACAGAGCATTTAGGGAAAAACTTGCCATTTAACTCTGAATACGTAAGAGTGTTCGCTTCCCCTACCACCCCCCTTTTATATATATATATATATATATATATATATATATATATATATATATATATATATATATATATATATATATATATATATATATTGGCAGCAGGTTTTCATTTAGACATGTTTCAATGAATATGACTGCATATTCCGTGTTTATAATTTTCTTGTTTATGGCTGCTTTCCCTCTGACTAGTGCTCTTGCATCTTGGTTTAACTGGAAGAAGATTTCTCCAAATGTCATATTTGTTCAAGTTGACTAAAAGAACAAAATTTAACTGTAGAATATTATACTTATTAAGTAATGGTAATGTCTTCTAACAGACATAACCTAGGATAAAAATCCACACTTATGTCTTTTATGTAAAGATTTACACCAAGAATTTCACACTCTCCTGAGTGTTTTATCAAGGTCTGAGTGTGTGGTTAGCACGAGACTTACAGCTCAACAACTAATACCAACTTATAATTTACACAACGTTTTGTACCTTCAAAGTTCATTCTCAAGTGAAGAGACGTGAGGGAACTTCTGATTTATAATGCTGGGAGGCCAGGTACATACCAAAATAAGTCAGGGAGAAAGACGAAAGTAAAGAGTAGAGGTAAAGTGATGGGTCAGTAGACTAAGCATAGAATGGTAAGTCGGGTGATAGGGTAATTAAACTCAGGTGACCGTAGTGGACATGGCATTTTGGGCAGTGCCGTCATCGTTCAACCTGTTCTACAAAGAACGTCGCTTTTCGCTCGTATGCGTCCCATAAGGCCAAAAATTGTCGTCCTAGAAAATGGAAGCAGCTCACGAAAGTGACGTACTGCCCCGTTTTCTGATTTGGGTCCTCTGGTTGGTTAGGAGAGGATACTTTAAATTGACGATTTTCTAGACGGTGGGGAAAGCTTAGGAGGACGGACTGCATCGTTGGCATACTCGCGTCCCGGTCTTGTTCTCACTCTCATGGTGAGTGAAGTGAATAGTTCTGTTGTTTGGGACTTTATGGTGGGTTGTTCTACTTTTATGTGTTGAGCTTCAAGAATTTGTAGCTTAAGATCTTAAGCAATTTCTATTATGCATGTATTTTTATTCAGTATTTCTCTTGTTAGGGTGTGTTGTCATGGGCTTCTCTTGTGTGATTTTTAGGAGCACCTGATTGGAAAAACATTGCATATTGCATGGTGTACCCCAGCATGGGGCACCGATACCAGCCTCGTGTACCCCAGCCGGGGCACCGATGCCAGCCTCGTGTACCCCAACCGGGGCACCGATACCAGCCTCGTGTACCCCAACCGGGGCACCGATACCAGCCTCGTGTACCCCAGCCGGGGCACCGATACCAGCCTAGTGTACCCCAACCGGGGCACCGATACCAGCCTCGTGTACCCTAACCGGGGCACCGATACCAGCCTCGTGTACCCCAGGAAGGGCACCGATACCAGCCTCGTGTACCCCAGGAAGGGCACCGATACCAGCCTAGTGTACCCCAACCGGGGCACCGATACCAGCCTCGTGTACCCCAACCGGGGCACCGATACCAGCCTCGTGTACCCCAACCGGGGCACCGATACCAGCCTCGTGTACCCCAACCGGGGCACCGATACCAGCCTCGTGTACCCCAGCCGGGGCACCGATACCAGCCTCGTGTACCCCAACCGGGGCACCGATACCAGCCTCGTGTACCCCAACCGGGGCACCGATACCAGCCTCGTGTACCCCAGGAAGGGCACCGATACCAGCCTCGTGTACCCCAACCGGGGCACCGATACCAGCCTCGTGTACCCCAACCGGGGCACCGATACCAGCCTCGAGTACCCCAACCGGGGCACCGATACACGCTTCATTCAAGTGCAGCGTAATGAGAAGCCTATCAAATATTTGTCATAGTTCCCCCAAGGTTGGGTGTTGACACAGTATACACAAATCTTGTTGAAATTCTGCGCACAAGCGAGTTTGTATGAAAGAGGCTCGGGCGGGGGACTCTGGTTTCTTGGCCTCTCGTTACATCCCCTTCAATATCCATAAACATTAAGCTTAAAATTGTACCAAGTTGCTCAGTGGATCCCTCGTTAATTACGCTCAGATCAAGTTGATTTACTTTACGACTTATATATGCTATGGTCTGGTAAAGCTGGGAATTATTTAATATACCCAGAAGCATGTCTGTGATATATTTTTGTTTTATTTTTGTGATAGGATCTCGCTTGCTCCTTCGCTGTATGCTAGCACTGTGCTGTAATTAAAATGTAAATATCATCTAAATTTCTTCTAAATTTCATCTTAATTTCTTCTAAAATTTCTTGTAAATTTGTAAAATTTATTGTAAAAAAATTTCTAGATTTGTTCTAAAATTTCTTCTAAAATGTCAACTAAATATATTCTAAACTTTGTCATAATTTTTTTCTAAATTTCAACTAAGTTTCTTCAAAATTTCATCAAAATTTCTTCTAAAATTTCCTATAAAAGTATTTTAAATTTTCCTCTAAATTTCTTTGAAAGTTTCCTTTGAATTTCTAAAAAAAAAATTCTAATTGTTTTATTTGTTTTAAAATTTCATCTAATTTTCTTCTAAAATTTCCACTAAATTTAGTGGAATCGTAGGCCAGTACGATAAGCACATCGTCATCTGTAAAGAAAAAAAGACTTTCGAATAATTAATAACTGATGTTAATGATGCTGACAACGTAATTATGTGTCACGACAACTGCACTTCCTAAAAGAAGATTTGTCTGCCAAAAATAAAAATAGCATCGCGGAAACTGCAAGTTACAAAAAAAAAAAAAACAAATTTGTGTGTGGAATACAATCTTCATTTTTGCACTGGCATTTACCTGCATGTCCGGAGACACGACGCCAAACTCACCACAAGTGACCTGCAAGGGGGACCCCGTTTGTAACTTCTCCCCGGTCCCCATCAATTGCGTAAAAGTTTACAGGAGAAAAAAAAGGTCCAGCAACAGTTCAGAAATATTTCAGTCCTCGACAGTCTCAGGGGAAAAGTCTGAGGCTAGTACAATACAGCAATTGGAAAATTTAGGCGCTTACTATATATATATATATATATATATATATATATATATATATATATATATATATATATATATATATATATATATATATATATATATATACACGACACACTTGCTCAAACACGCAAGTAAGTAATAGGTAACACCAAGAACTCATCCCTGTGAAGGATTCGAACCTTGGAAAACCAGGTGCATTACACACCTTGACATAACCAGTACTCTGACCACCGCACCACGGTAAATCGTTAAAAAGGGTTGAACGTCGAGACTATTTTCCCAACAGATCTACCCCCCGACGACACCAGCTCTCACGGTAAGAGATCTGAGTTCATTTTCACCAAATCGATCACATTTACTAGAGAAAACGCGAGCCTCATATACATGAGCGTTATCTCGTTTTCTTGTCTCGCCAGCATTTTCTTTAGTAAATGTGATCGATTTGATGAAAACAAACTCTGATCTCTTTCCAGAGAGAGAGAGATTAGCTTGCACATGCACATATCTAAGGGTGGACTACCCTTATTAGATAGGTAGGTAGAATGGCCTACCATCCCCGCGTCCTCTCATCATCAACAATTGATAGCGAGAGTCTGGGAACGAGGGCAAACTAAAGAAATTAATTACCCTTTCCCGCGCTTATTCCTGCAGTGGCGATGGAGGAATTGCATTTTATAGCATATTTGAAATTAATGTATACTAAAATGCAGTTAATATATTTGAAACACGAGGTTTCAAATGTATTAACTCAGGGATAATTAAATGGAGATTAGCAGAGGTACCACATTCCTTCTGAATGAGAGATATATTCTCTGGTACATTCCCTCAGTATGAAAGACATTCTTCTGTACATTCCTTTAGTGTGAGAGATATATTCTCCCGTACATTCACTTAGTATGAGAGAAATATTCTCAGGTACATTCCAGTATGAGAGAAATATTCTCAGGTACGTTCCATCAGTTTGAGAGACATTCTTCTTTATATACCCTCAGTATGAGACATTCTCCGGTACATTCCCACAGTTTGAGAGACATTCTTGGTACATTTCCTCAGTACGAGAGATTTTCTCGGGTATATTTTCTCAGTACGGGAGACATATTCTCAGGTTCATTTCCTCAGTATGAGAAACATCTCCAGCACGTTCCCTAAGTCTAAGCATCAGACTTAACGGCACATCATTTTAACTCAGAGGCGTCTATGATCTGATTTTCAAATGGTGTGGGGTGAGGTTGTGTGCTTTTCTAATGGCTGACAGCTTGGTGATTGGAGAGTGTCAGCTTAGTGATTGTGGAGAGCCGGAGAGGGTGTGAGTCCTCCAGCAGCCGTGCGACCGACTGCGGTCCGTCAAGCTGGCGGTTTGAGTGTAACAGTGGCGTCCAGGTAGTTCGACTATTACCAGATATTGCAGTGCGAGAGAGTCAGCCAGCTTTTGTGAATCTCTGATAGCAAGCAAAGGGAAGATAGAAGAGATTATGCAGATTTTTTGGAGGGTATAATGTCATGTCATGTCGTCATATTTAATGTAGTAAGGAGGTTAGTCTTTTCTTGTATGTACTGTGTAAGTATAACAAATCTGTATTCACCCCCTTGTTATATCATAATAAAACGTTAAAATAGAACACTTTTTGTATTGTTTTCACTTTAATAAACCCGAGAATTTGCTATGTACGCGCTATGGTCTTGTAACAAAATGTAACTATTAAGTAACAAACAAGGGGGATGAGGTGTTTGACTTGAGGGAGGAGGGGGGGGCATGAAGAACGTACAAAATACTAGACACTTGCGAACATGCAAGCGAATACGTTGGCGTAATTATGATATTTATAAACAATGGTATGTGGACGGAGAACTGTGGAGGTCTCAGTGGAAGAGGGATCTGTCTGCGGCATAGCTGAGTAATTTTAGCTGATGATGGGGGGTCTTCTGGCACGGGGTCTGGAGAATTATTGCTTAAAGTGGATTTATCTGCTGGGAAACTATGCTAAAAATGGAGTTTGCCTTCATTGGAATCTTGAAATTCTTGCACTGTCTGGGATCCAGCTACAGGATCTGGCTGAAACTAAGAGGGAGGGGAGGGGGGTGAGGGAGTGCAGGACAGTGTTTATAAGAGCTGTGATAAGAGAAGGGACATAACAGTATTGGAAAAGAAGATGCCTGGTGCATTACAGCTATGCGGAGTACCGATAAGGTTGAAAAGCGGTGGACTGATAGCTGTTGAGGGTTGATAACGCAACAGGTAATGGACCCTCGCCCCAAACCAGTCTTCTAATATTCTATTTCAATTTTCTTTCCTTGGAAGGTAATGAAAAAACATTCTTGATATAGATATGAGAGTGAGGGGAGAAGTTATGATAGTGAGGGAGGTGGTATACATAATGAGGGAGAATACATAATGAGAGGTAGTAACACCGTCAAGATAACACCCCACAAAACACCTTCATAACACAACACCTCACACAACACCTTCAAGACACTAGGGGGGCCTGGTGGCCTAGTGGTCACACAACACCTTCAAGACACTAGGGGGGCCTGGTGGCCTGGTGGTTAGCGCGCAGTGCTCGTAATTCTGGGGCGCGGGTTCGATTCCCGCATCAGGCAGAAACAAATGGGCAAAGTTTCTGTCACCCTGAATGCCCCTGTTACCAAGCAGTAAATAGGTACATGGGAGTCAGTCAGCTGCCACGGGCTGCTTCCTGGTGTGTGTGTGTGGTGTGGAGGAAAAAAAGTAGTTAGTAAACAGTTGATTGACAGTTGAGAGGCGGGGCGAAAGAGCAAAGCTCAACCCCCGCAAGCACAACTAGGTGAATACACTTCCCACTACATTACACCCAGGACGGTACAACACAATAGAGCTTGATCTGCTCGTAGTAAGCATAGACAGACTGAGAGCATTGCGGCATACATAGAGCCACACTCGTGAAGCCTTTAAGTCTCGTCTTCAGAAAATATTCAGAATTTCAGCAAACTTCCCAGCAGGAATGATCATATTGTGTATCCACAAGATCTTGTCGCCTCTCTATCAAGAAGAATTCCATTATAACTTCCTTCTTTTTTTGTGCACCAGTGGCAGCAGAAGATTCTCTTTTAAGGAATTTTAAACTTTCAAAGACCGGTATTACAGAGCCCGAGAGTATTCAAAAGAATGTGATTCAATTCCTTTGTTGCACGTACTTTATTGGCATCCCAAGTCCACTGGATGAAGGCGGCCACTAACACCGCGCTCCAGCAATTTTAAGTCTTCTGGCCATTGTAAAGTCGAGTGGGAAGAAAGCCTACTAGGATTCCTGGCAGCCGAGTCATGAAAAGCGAAGCACGAAACGAGCCATTCTATTAAAACACAAGAATGGAGGGTTTGGGATTTTAAGGACACAAATCTATAAAATCGTGAGAATATGTTAATCTTATAAGATGTGGGTAAAGAGCGAGGGAGGGCGGTGCTAATAGGTCAGAGTGAGGGGTGATTCTTATTGATCAATCTGAGGAGAGAGCCTCAAAGATTAACATGAAGGATTTTCATTGATCAATCTGAGGGGATTCGCATAGAACAATGTGAGAGAATCCAGTTAAACCAATCTAATGGGATGATGATAGATAATGAGAAGGGATATTGAAGGCCGGTAGGTGTAATGTGGTGTCAATACGATGCTATACGGTATGTGATTATTATATGTTATTGTTAAAAGTGATTGTTTCTGCCCTTCTGAGACATACGCCGGCATGATTTAGGAATCATGCCGGAGAATAAGGTCTATCAACCTCTGGAGAGTTATGGTGGCTACAACATTTGCTTACTCACCAAGCAACATGTATACTTGTTGTATACTTAATCCTGAACATAGTCTAGAACCAAAATAAACTCTCAGTGTATATACACCGAGAAGCTGGGAGGAGAACTACATTTTTACCTATAACTTTCACAATCTTGCAGAGAGGTACTACGGGCTCACCATAGCCCGTGCTATTTGAAACTTTTTGTTCTGAGTAGCTGAATCTAAAACAACATGCAGAGAGGTGACACTAGGCTTTCTGCGAGTGACCCGAATATCAGAGATACACGATGTTAGTCATCCTGACACGGGCGCTCAGGTACTCCAGGTTCAGTGATTCTAGTTCATCATTTGATATTGCAGTGCAGCATGCATGACCGTCGCTGAGTCCGAATATTGCAGTTGAACCATGCTAGAAATGTGGCAATAAAGGCCAATTGGGGGCAGCAGTGACAGGAAGCAGCCAGTATAGGCATGAAGCCTCGTGCCGGACCATGTTGGCAAGGTCTGCTCACCCCCTCCCCCCTATCCTCACGGTTTATGACTGAGAAACACTTTTCATACGAATACATTTTTCTTAAGCAGTGCTTCGTTCACGTCCTCTACCCAAGACGCACCTCTAAATGCTTCATACTGCAAAAACCAATAATCAGCCCGTTTATCTAGTTTATTCGCTACTTTATCCAGCAATGTCAATACTTACTTGACATCTTAGGTAACGTATTGATTAACACAACCCAGGGGGGGGGAAATAACTCGTGCTGTTAATCATTGTATTTATTTATGCAGATCTTTATTCATATACAATAAGGTACAATGGGTGTTGAAAATAAAGCTTTTGATGATTAATTAACATAAGAACATAAGAACAAAGGCAACTGCAGAAGGCCTATTGACCCATACGAGGCAGCTCCTGTCTATAACCACCCAATCCCACTCATATACATGTCCAACCCACGCTTGAAACAATCGAGGGACCCCACCTCCACCACGCTACACGGTAATTGGTTCCACAAATCAACAACCCTGTTACCGAACCAGTATTTACCCAAGTCTTTCCTAAATCTAAATTTATCCAATTTATACCCATTGTTTCGTATTCTGTCTCATAGAGTGCACTACATGATTCAATGGTTGTATTAATATTATCACTCCATATATATACTAAAAAAGAGCATAGTATGATAACTTAGCACTAGAAAACGGTCGGTATACTTTCTAAAATCAGTTTTTTTAACAGCCTTATGGATAACGTCGTTACCATGACATTTACAGAAGGGTTTAAATTGATAAGCTATGCTGATGATATAGCATGCTTTCATCTTACTTAAAATACAATATGTACACACAATGAAGCAAATAGTTATCTTCACTCACAGTTGACAAAAACTTTGCATAACTAACAGCATAATCAAAACAGATCTCACAGTATGCCATGTGATTATCCATTGGAATGTGAAATAATTCACTGTGTCGGGGAACAGGAAGCCAGAGTGTATTGCTACAGGTTAGGCTTTTTAATGAGACCTAACTTGCAGACAAAATTAACCCAACTTGCAGGCGATGAGCCACAATAACGTGGCTGAAGATATGAAACTAAAACTCACTAACAGTCTTGCACTGCCAGTAAGACGCGTACCATTTCGTAGCGTTCATTTTCACTACATAATCTTGACGATTATACTGAGAAAACGATGGATGCAGATGGCAACACGGCTTTTTATTGATGTTTATTTACTATTTTGTGTGGAATGAATTCACATATAATATTATTTATGGCTATTTTTTAATGACAGCATCGCTAAGGGTGATATTGGGCGTAATTGTTGCCTGAAGCTGATCTCAACCCTACTGATATGAGCATTATATTAATTAACGGTGTTAAAACCCATTACCTCGGTTAAAAAAATTAATATATATTTTATATATATATATATTGAGTATTTTGGTTACATATTTTGTAACCATTTAGGTGTGTAACTGTGTAACCTATCATAATAAAGCATATAATGACAGAAGAAGGGGTGGTTGGAGAAGCAAATACTCGTATGTATTTAGAGTCAAACGGTAAGTTTGTCTCTGAATGCTATGTATTCCCTTCCCCGAGGCTACGGGTCCCCACAACTGGCTCGGATATATCTACCCCACGGTAGGGTAGATGCATCTACCCGGCCGAATTAGATATATCTACCCTACCGGTAGATATGTCACGAGTGGGTACAAGAGTAGATATCTTCTCTCTCCTGTTATCAGGCTTGGAACTTTCCCTTTCTCTTAGCTCGCGATAAGCCATTTTCTACTAGTTTTCCCTGCAACATGACCAGCCAAACAGTTTACAACCAGATCCCAATTAAGGATTGAAACCCAGAAAATCCTAGCTTCCCTGGGCTCAAACCCATACGAAATCGCAGGCCTGTGGAGATGAGTGGTAGTGAGACTCACACATTAAAACCGTATTAGTGTATTCAAAACATGGAAGATAGAAATGAATAGAAAAACACCCAGTAGAGCTTTAAAAAGTAGATTGAATAGGTTACGTGGTGTAGATGCCTCAGGGTCCACGTAGATTCAATAGTGAAGTGCTCGTTCTGCAGCAGGCCGAGGAACGTGAATGTGGTTTGAGGGTGAAGTTTGGGTGAGTTAGGGGGGGCCAATTATGTTCCAATAGTTGTTCAATGTCTGTGTAATTAGAGTTGTTAGCGATGCGTTGGATGATGACGATATCAAACTGAATTTAGGGCCCATCAACCGACGGAGAATACTGGTCACCATGATAGGGTTCTGACCAACCTGTACTCTAAAGTATACCATGGTCCTGAACAGAGTACATTCTGAAGTAAACTCTTGAGTGTACATATACACCGAGAATCTGTATACCACTTCTCTGTTGGAAACAGGCTTGGCGATGGGCTTAATTCCTATCAACCGCTGCAAGGTTATTAAGGCAACAACAGCTTAATCATTGACCAGCAGTATACTTAACTCCTGAACATAGTTGCAGGACTAAAGTAAACTCTCAAGTGTTTATACACCGAGAAGCGAGGTACACACACACACCTCCCGATGTGTGTATATATCCCTTGTTGAACGTTGATTGATGGCAGGAATAATACAACATGCAACTGACGTCTTAATACAGAATATCTGTTTTTTTTGTTTCCCGTACCCCAACCCGCCCTCCTAATAACACGTCGCATTTTGACGTACACTCCACCTAAGGCCAAAAATTGTCGTACTAGAAAATGGAAGCGGCCCGCAAAAAATTTAACATACTGTCCCGTTTTCTGTTTTGGGTCCTCTCGTTGGTTAGGAAAAGGGGCATTTTAATACGACAGTTTCTTGACGTTCGGTAACCTCAGGAGGACGGGCTGCCTATACCCACCACTCGTTCCCTCGACTTGGCACTCCGTAAAATATATACAACTGTTTTACCTGACCAGCAACGTGCGAACCCGAGCAACCCACCTAACCTATCAAGGCCGAAGCTTAGAAAACGTCAATATTGCTCTCATTTTCCATAATACGTCTCTATTTTAAGGGATTGGTCGAGGACAGGACGCTCGTACACCCCTCAGGTGTCTCTACACTGTTCCTGGCGTCACTGTTCTTGGCGTCACTGTTCTTTGAGTCACTGTTCTTGGCGTCACTGTTCTTTGAGTCACTGTTCTTGGCGTCACTGTTCTTGGCGTCACTGCTCTTGGCATCCCTGTTCTTGGCGTCACTGTTCTTGGCGTCACTGTTCCTGGCCTCACTGTTCTTGGCGTCACTGTTCCTATTCAGACTCAAAATCCAGTCAACAATCATTCAAGGGCGGATTCATCAGGTGTTGATGTTTTGCTTTATCAACGGGAGGATAAGTCACATCTGTGACAAACTGTATCTTTCCTCGAGACGTGTTTTTACACATGTTCACCTCGTTGTGAAAATATATCCTAACTAGCCTAGCTAAACCACCTTACATTATTTAATCTAACCAAACCGAACCTAATCAATATTTACCCAATCTAACCTAACTTAGCCAAACCTAAACTAATCTAACCTAACATAGCTCTATAACGCCTAAGAAATCAGATAACTTAATCAAGACCAATATTCAAAACCTTTAATGTATTATTAAGTGGATTATTAAGGCCACTACAACAGCGTACTGACCAACCAGCACGTGTAATTTAGTCCAGCACTAAACCAAACTCTGTATATATATATACATAGGGAAACTGGAATATACACCTCTCTGTGCATATATGCCCCTGTGGTGCCAGACCTCACTGCCACTAAGTGTGCAGTGGACGACTGGTGGAGCTGGCCAGATGGGGCTGAGACCAAGGGAAATAGGATCCGGGGCAGGCGACATGTTAAGGAGTATTGCTGTAAGTTAATCTTGCATTCACAGACCCCAGAATAGTCAACGTAAAGGAGCCCTAGAATGACTTACACTTCCTTGAGAGATAAATGAAAGTTCAATTTCTTCTTTAATTGTGGTGCTTTATTTCATACAAAATAATAACATAGTGTTTACTGCTAATTATTGAGAATTATTACTTGAATGCATGTACAATAGATTAGAATAAAGAACAATATTTACATATAAAGGCACCTACAAGCACGCCTTTCTCATTAGTGTCAAATTTGCATACCAGCCAACCGTTGATTAGAGTAATCACCTCTAATGAGATCAACCTGTGAAATCTCTATACCAGAGCTTCGGAGCGAAGTTTTGTATCTGTCTTCTTTATGCCACATATATGATTGCTTAAGCAGGTTGTTTAAAAGCTAAGTTAGAAATATTTTTCTAACTTTTTCGCCTCCCCGTCACGAAAATGACGTGCTAAAATAAAATTTACGAACCAAACTTAACCGAGTACCCCACGAATAGAAAACGTAGCAGTCAGTCAATTTTGAGAGCCGCTGTGATTTACAGTACATTATATTTTCACGTTGGCGATTTTGACGTCAAAATACTATGCATTATTCAAGCGGAAATGTTTAAAGTGATCCAGAGTTTACCAAAAAAAAAAAAAGTCATCTTGGGTTTTACAGAAAACGTAAGAGCAGTTCTAACTGGATGATAGACTAAAGAAGGTAAGGTTGTGCGGGGCCTTGTTCTTACGTGGATGATATTTAAAACAAAAACAAATACTGTGATAACGAGGACAGACGCCCAAAGGGGTCACTCAAATAGATCCTGCACTCACGTGAGTACTTTATTGTGCACCCTATACTCATCCAGTGAGCGGTGATTTATTGGGCACCCCATACTCATCCTGTGAGCGGTAGCGCAAAAAGGATTACAGAGAGCACAAAACGACTTTATCAGACCTTATTTTGATTATTTCCTTAACAATTACATCTATCCTGCACATGCGGAGTGTAGGGGAGATCCTGCAGCCTAACAATACCCTCTTCTCACTCTACCACATCCTTCCCCCCCCCCTCACCCTAGAACAGCCTTACAACTGACCACCACAACACCTCACCCCCACAGCTCTCACCTGTTGTAATCTCCTGGAGTACTCTTGCGTGAAATTAAAATTACTTTGACAGGCTTGTGAAATTTATGCGTTGCTGTTGTGTGGAGAAGACTGTATAATCAATCCTCGGAGAGCAGGGTACTGTTTTGTTGGTGAGGGCTACTACTGTTGCTGGTGGGACTACTGTTGGTGGTGGGGCTACTGTTGGTGGTGGGACTACTGTTGCTGGTGGGGCTACTGTTGCTGGTGGGGCTACTGTTGCTGGTGGGACTACTGTTACTGGTGGGACTACTGTTGCTGGTGGGACTACTGTTGCTGGTGGGGCTAGTGTTGGTGGTGGGACTACTGTTGCTGGTGGGGCTACTGTTGGTGGTGGGACTACTGTTGCTGGTGGGGCTACTGTTGGTGGTGGGACTACTGTTGCTGGTGGGGCTACTGTTGCTGGTGGGGCTACTGTTGCTGGTGGGGCTACTGTTGCTGGTGGGGCTACTGTTGCTGGTGGGGCTACTGTTGCTGGTGGGACTACAGTTGGTGGTGGGGCTACTGTTGCTGGTGGGGCTAGTGTTGGTGGTGGGGCTAGTGTTGCTGGTGGGACTACTGTTGCTGGTGGGACTACTGTTGGTGGTGGGGCTACTGTTGGTGGTGGGACTACTGTTGCTGGTGGGGCTACTGTTGCTGGTGGGGCTACTGTTGCTGGTGGGACTACTGTTACTGGTGGGACTACTGTTGCTGGTGGGACTACTGTTGCTGGTGGGGCTAGTGTTGGTGGTGGGACTACTGTTGCTGGTGGGGCTACTGTTGGTGGTGGGACTACTGTTGCTGGTGGGGCTACTGTTGGTGGTGGGACTACTGTTGCTGGTGGGGCTACTGTTGCTGGTGGGGCTACTGTTGCTGGTGGGGCTACTGTTGCTGGTGGGGCTACTGTTGCTGGTGGGGCTACTGTTGCTGGTGGGGTTACTGTTGCTGGTGGGGCTACTGTTGCTGGTGGGGCTACTGTTGCTGGTGGGACTACTGTTGGTGGTGGGGCTACTGTTGCTGGTGGGGCTAGTGTTGGTGGTGGGGCTAGTGTTGCTGGTGGGACTACTGTTGCTGGTGGGACTACTGTTGGTGGTGGGGCTAGTGTTGGTGGTGGGGCTACTGTTGGTGGTGGGGCTAGTGTTGGTGGTGGGGCTAGTGTTGGTGGTGGGGCTACTGTTGCTGGTGGGGCTACTGTTGCTGGTGGGACTACTGTTGCTGGTGGGACTACTGTTGCTGGTGGGACTACTGTTGGTGGTGGGGCTAGTGTTGGTGGTGGGGCTAGTGTTGGTGGTGGGGCTACTGTTGCTGGTGGGGCTACTGTTGCTGGTGGGACTACTGTTGGTGGTGGGGCTAGTGTTGGTGGTGGGGCTAGTGTTGGTGGTGGGGCTAGTGTTGGTGGTGGGGCTACTGTTGCTGGTGGGACTACTGTTGCTGGTGGGACTACTGTTGCTGGTGGGGCTAGTGTAGCTGGCGGGGCTACTGTTGCTGGTGGGGCTACTGTTGCTGATGGGACTACTGTTGCTGGTGGACTACTGTTGGTGGTGGGGGCTACTGTTGGTGGTGGGGGGCTACTGTTGGTGGTGGGGCTACTGTTGGTGGTGGGGCTACTGTTGGTGGTGGGGCTACTGTTGCTGGAGGGGCTACTGTTGCTGGTGGGGACTACTGTTGCTGTTGAAGAGTGATTAACAATCAATCCTCTAAGAACACATTTACTGTGAAAATATACTAAGGGCTGTAAGAAGGATGAAAAGGTGTTACGGAATATAATTGACGTGAACTGGAAAACCCTGCAATGAAAACTCAAGAATTTGTCATTATGAAAAATAACATTTCTGCCACCTCTGGCAAACTGAGGTGTACTGATGAAGCATACCAACACGCGTCCAATTCTAGACACTATGCTCCGACATGTAAACTATATTGGACACACTAATGGTACTCTGAGAAGACACATCATTTGCAAGAAGGAGGACGAGGAGGATTTAAGCACCACCACTCTCGACACCAAAGTACCATCCTTAATTACCAGGACACGGACACCAAAATCATTACACACACCAGTGATCAAAGGAGGAGAGGTCTGGAATTCCAGCCCCCTCACCATACAGCACCGGGTATAACGACATCTCTGCCGAGTTCCCCTCCGCCCACCGCCTTACCAATTGTTTGATTGGATTCCAGCCCCCATTATATTTGTTTACCTATGTGTGATTACTTCACCTTACCCCAGGCCTCCTCGACCAGGAGGCCTGGTCGAGGACCGGGCTCTGGGGACGTTGAATTCTGAAATTATCGCAAGATAACTCCCCCCCCCCCACACACACACACAACTTCACCTCTCTCACATGTGTATTCAACACAAATTTTCACCCTGTATATTCATTCCCTTACGGGCTATTCATGCCTGTGACACCTCTTGGATGGCTTAATCTTCATCAAGCAATCAACTTGTATATCTCCCGTCATCTCCCGTCATCTCCCTGACATCTCCCGTCACGCAGGGTGCGGTTGCGCCTCCACAGATCTCCAGTATCATCTTTTGATACTGGTAATGGCTCAAAAGGGCCACCACTTACGGGCTATTCATGCCCGTGCCATCTCTTGGATGGCTTAATCTTCATCAAGCAATCAACTTGTATATTCACTCCATGCTTGAAGATGTTCCAGAGTGGAACGAAACGTTGTAAACAATATCCCCTTCATTAATCATTAGTTTCTTTGCCATGAGTTTCATTAACTTGATTGCAAGAAGAGAGGAGTTCAAAAACGCAGCACTCGTGTCCTACCGACCCTTAAGGGGCTCCCCTTAGGTACCCTTATGTAAGGAGACATTAGATGACCCCCGCCCCAGTCATATAAATTGCCAACCATCTTTCATAAATTATTGAAATAGGGAGAAAATGGGAGGTTGGAGAACTGATGAAATATTAAAAACAAAAAAATGGTGATTAGTAGAGAAACGCCGCGGAACTCAAAAAATAATCTATAGTAAAGAGGAAAGGCAACAGCGCAGAATATAAACGCAAACTCTAAAGTTCCTAAACAAACCTTTGAGGTGCGCCGGGAGGCAAGAAAATGAGTTTTCGCCTGCGGGTGACGTTGATATTGCGTGGACTTCAGAGTGCCAGAGCGTAAAGCCGAGCCTACAGAGAGAGAGAGAATGGCAAAGAGCGTGTGAAAGCCTTTACCAGGGAATTCCTCCATGCGACACTCAAACGAAGGTCCCACGGCCGGGCGATATGAGAAATGGAGCTGTAACAAACTCGGTTACAAACGGGAAAATTGCGGAAGCCTACATTCGTTTAAATGAGTACACGACTGCTTTAAAAACAAAATATGGTATTGGTGACCCTGTTCATTTTTTTTATTATTGTTTATTTGTGTTATCCTTAAACATACTTTGGTTTGGTAGTGAGTTTTAAGGCTTTTAAGGCTCTGGATATTAACTCCTCTACATTTACCATTTCAAAATCTATCCACCACGATTGTAGTAAAACTGGGAACTGCGCTACATGCAGTCCCCGTGGCGCAGTGGTAAGACCCTCGCCCGGCGCTTCGCGAGCGATTTGGCCCGGGTTCTTATCCTACCATGGGAGGATTGACTAGACACCAATCCTTAGTTGTTCGCCTCTGTTCACCCGGCAGTAAATGGTTTACCTGGTTGTCAAACGATTTGGCGAGTCGTATTCCGGGAAAAAAATTAGGATTAAGGACCTGCCCGACACGCTCTGCGTGCTAGTTGCTTTACAAGACTGTAAGAACTCTTGTATATATCAAATAAAATATTTTAGCATTATTGTGTTTCAGTGGAAACAGATGAAGACAAATCTTGGTTCACGCTGTATAATTAGTTACTGGCAGGTTGTGTCTGACGGGTCATGTCTGGCGGGTCATGTCTAGCGGGTCGGGTCTGACGGGTCGTGTCTGGCAGGTCGTATCTGACGGGTCATGTCTGGCGGGTCATGTCTAGCGGGTCGTGTCTGACGGGTCGTGTCTGGCAGGTCGTATCTGACGGGTCATGTCTGGCGGGTCATGTCTAGCGGGTCGTGTCTGACGGGACGTGTCTGGCGGGTCATGTCTAGCGGGTCGGGTCTGACGGGTCGTGTCTGGCAGGTCGTGTCTGACGGGTCGTGTCTGGGGGGTCGTGTCTGGCTGGTCGTGTCTGACGGGTCGTGTCTGGCAGGTCGTGCAGAGTGATATATTCTCATGTCTTCATGCCACGATGGAATTACCGAGTGACATGATGGACTGCAAACACTGGAGTGTTTCCAGTGTAACGCAGACGTGTGTGAATGCATTTGGGAGGTATTCGCAGGTTTTATTTAGTTTTATGTTCCAATGTTTAGTGGGAGACAGAAGTGGCAGTACACGTTATACCTACTTTGATCCGGATGTTCAAATTCAGGAAAAAACATCATACCTCGCAATTATAGAAAATTAACAAATTTAAAATTAAAAAAAAATAAAAGAAAAAACATCGTAAAAAATCATCATAATTATTTACATTTAAATTACATAATCACTCATGGCCTGGGATAACTCAGTTGGTACAACAAACATTCCACTTTACTGCGACATTCGATATGCGTCCACAATCATTGTGTGTCTATATTACTGTTACATTCACCAGTGTTACCGAGACCTTGCAGATGCCTCCACATTCTCATATGTTACGGCCACTTAGATCCAGTAACCGGGTTCTTGATGTTATAACCTCTTTTAGTGTATCCGACCCTAAGTCGTTAGTAGGCTTTCAACAGCTGGCTGTATAGCGGAATAAAGATATAAGAGGAGGGGATAAACAATACACGATTCCTTTCACCATTATATATATATATATATATATATATATATATATATATATATATATATATATATATATATATATATATATATATATATATATGTGAGAAAAATTTGCAGTAGACATTTACCTCAAATTTAATGCCAGAGGCTCACAGTATGCTAATAATGTCGACAGCTTTTGTTAGATTAGCCAGGGTCCGGACAGTAATCAAGAACTTGGACAAAAGACCCTTACAAATGCTATGTACAACTATGTGAGACCCATATGATGCCCCGGAATGGAACCCTCATCTAAAGAAATACTCAACACAAGGAAACACAAGGTATGCCACTAGGCTAGTCCTAGAACTAAGAGGCATGAGTTATGAGGAAAGGCTGTTTAAACAGCACCTCACATCGCTGGAAGACAGAAGAGCTCGGGGTTGTACTTGCGGAAGTTGAACTTTTGCTCTTTGGTCCCGCCTTTAACTGATATGATAGAGCCTACTGGGCTCTATCATATCTACATTTGAAACTGTGTATAGAGTCAGCCTCCACCACATCACTCCCTAGTGCATTCCATCTGTTAACTACTCTGACACTGAAAAAGTTCTTTCTAACGTCCCTGTGGCTCGTTTGAGTACTCAGTTTCCACCTGTGTCCCCCTTGTTCGCGTATCCCCCTGTGTTAATTTAAATAGTTTATCCTTTTCAACCCAGTCAATTCCTCTGAAAATTTAGTAGGTCGTGATCATGTCTCCCCTTACTCTTCTGTCTTCTAGTGTCGTGAGGTGCATTTCTCGTAGCCTTTCCTCGTAACTCATGTCTCTTATTTCTGGGACTAGCCTAATGACATACCTCTGAACTTTTTCCAGTTTCGTCTTGTGCTTGACAAGGTTGTGTACGTATGTGTGTGTGTGTGTGTGTGTGTGTGTGTGTGTGTGTGTGTGTGTGTGTGTGTGTGTGTGTGTGTGTGTGTGTGTGTGTGTGTGTGTACTCACCTAGTTGTGTTTGCGGGGGTTGAGCTTTGCTCTTTCGGCTCGCCTCTCAACTGTCACTCAACTGTTTACTATTTTTTTTTCTCCCCACCACACGCGCACACACACACACACACCAGGAAGCAGCCCGTGACAGCTGACTAACTCCAAGGTACTCATTTACTGCTAGATAACAGGGGCATCCAGGGTGAAAGAAACTTTGCCCATTTGCTTCTGCCACAACCTGCAAGCTGCACAACCCCGTATGTAGTGATGTCAGAGGAACCTATAGTGGAGTACTACCCAACCCCGAAACGACGCCCAGAGGAAGTAATTGTGTAGCACTACCCAACTCCACTCATCAGAGAGTGTCTTACCTTCTCTGGTCTCCTGCAAGGATCACGCTTCTCGCCTGATCTGGAAAAGAAGACAGTTCATAGAGATGCGGATCTTAACTATCCATAGTATAGCCTTAAGTGTACTCAACCAACACTCGCGCCAGTGTGTGTGTTTGTGGAAAGCACCACTGTACTTTCCCTTAGGCCCGTGTACATTTGTGTACAGTGTACATTGTGTCATTTTTGTCGTTTGGTTGACATATTTAACGTGAATGTATTTTCTGTTTTATAGTATTTGGGGAGAAATAAGAGATAAAAAATAAGGTCGGCGCTATTATATATATATATATATATATATATATATATATATATATATATATATATATATATATATATATATATATATATATATATATATATAGATATATATATATATATATATATATATATATATATATATATATATATATATATATATGCAAACAAGCCTGAATGGTCCCCAGGACTATATGCGACTGAAAACTCACACCCCAGAAGTGACTCGAACCCATACTCCCAGGAGCAATGCTACTGGTAACTACAGGGCGCCTTAATCCGCTTGACCATCACGGCCGGACAAAGGGTGAGTTTTCAGTCGCATATAGTCCTGGGGACCATTCAGGCTTGTTTGCATTTGTGTTCCTCACGTGTGCCCCAAAGAATGAGGTGATTTGATAAAATGCTATGCCCAAGATTACCATCCGAGTTGCCGGCGGGGAAGTGGTTCAAATAGCTTCGGCTATCATTTCCTTTTGTCCGGCCGTGATGGTCAAGCGGATTAAGGCGCCCTGTAGTTACCAGTAGCATTGCTCCTGGGAGTATGGGTTCGAGTCACTTCTGGGGTGTGAGTTTTCAGTCGCATATAGTCCTGGGGACCATTCAGGCTTGTTTGCATTTGTGTTCCTCACGTGTGCCCCAAAGAATGAGGTGATTAAGTCACTTGTCACTTCGAGTGACAAGTTCGAGTCACTTCTGGGGTGTGAGTTTTCAGTCATATATATATATATATATATATATATATATATATATATATATATATATATATATATATATATATATATATATATATATTGAGAGGTAATACCTCTTCACTGTTGTATAGTTTACTTTGGTCCTGGTGTTCAGGGCTTAGGAATACCTGCTTGTGTGTCAGTAAGCTGTGGTGGATGCCTTGATAACCAACCAAAAGTTACCAGGCCCTAAGGCCAACACCAATACCAAACCTTCACTAAAACTGTATCATTATATGATATACTTAAGGAAGCTGATGATACGCTATAATAGATGTGAGGATGTCGTGAAGGATAGAACTGATGTGTGGATGTAACAGCGGATAGAATTGATGGGTGAATGTATAAAGATAGAAAGGATGTATAGTTGACGATATACTAAATATGTGAATGTAATTGAGGATACAATAGAGATGTGAATATAACTTCAGTAGGAGTCTTTTTTTAAAAGAGCACCTGACGGAACAGTGCGAGATCCAAAACCTTTGTAAAGAAAGAAAAAATGTAAAACTGCACACAGAGAGAGGAAAGGGCTATCTCTGTCTTTGCAGACCCGGAAAGAGCAAACAAGAGAATAGGGGAAGTGTGGAAGAGTGGGAGCAGGTAGGGTGAACAGGGGGATGGGTGAATAGCTGGAGGGAGAATGGTGAAGTGAAAGGTGGAAGTGAAAAGATGTAGTAGAAAAAATCATTTAAAAATCTTTTTTTATGTATGAGGGGGCCTCGTAGCCTGGTGGATAGCGCGCAGGACTCGTAATTCTGTGGCGCGGGTTCGATTCCCGCACGAGGCAGAAACAAATGGGCAAAGTTTCTTTCACCCTGAACGCCCCTGTTACCTAGCAGTAAATAGGTACCTGGGTGTTAGTCAGCTGTCACGGGCTGCTTCCTGGGGGTGGAGGCCTGGTCAAGGACAGGGCCGCGGGGACACTAAAGCCCCGAAATCAACTCAAGATAACCTCAAGATATGTATCTGAAGACTGAGTGGCTTACCTCTGGCGTTCCTACTGAAGGACTAAGGAAATGTTTAGGTGATGGGCTTAGGTGCTAACAGCCTATGAAGGCTTATTTAGGACGTAAGAGAAGTTTAGTGATCAGGCAGGAAGCATATATATATATATATATATATATATATATATATATATATATATATATATATATATATATATATATATATATATATATATATAAATATATATAAATATATATATATATATATATATATATATATTATTACTAAACAAACTTCAAAACTGAGAAAACTGTATATATGTACATTAAGCAAGGGAATGTATGTTTTGTGCATATGTCCCAAAGTGCAATGGACTTAGTTTGGTGTTTAGCTAAGACTTATCAACCCCATAAACTTTGAGACCAAGCAACAAGTACACTGTCTGTTGATTCATCACGTTATTGTGATTTCTACTGAGCATAGTCCAGGACTAAAGCAAACATCCAGTTTTATATACACCGGGGAGCAGAATACACACCACGGTGCAATTTGTACCCATTATCCTTAATGGATTATTTTGGTGGTGAGATTAAGACCTACCAACGTCTAGGTCATTAAGCCCAACACAACATCTTACTGACCAACCAGCAAGTACACTTTAGTCTTGAACATAATCTAGGGTTTAAATAAAATCTCTCATGTATATACACTGATAGGAAGCATCTTTGCATCTTTTCATTTATATAGCCTTACGATCTTCTCAGTCAGCGGTAGTGGTAGAGGACTGCGGACTGCTGGGGAGAAACGATTACCAGCAACATTATCATATTATTATTATGATAGTGTAATCGGAGGAAAAGGAGCGATTTTCAGAGTGATGAATAACAAGATTTGCGCTGATAAATGAATTTCCTGGAAATATACAAATGAAGTCTGCGCGGCTAAATGAAACGGAGAGAGGATAGGCCATGGTTAAAACATTATGTATATATATAGGCAGTAAGTTTAGCGAGAGTGGTGGGGTGGAGGCTGAAATTAAAATACTGACGGGCCGGCAAAATGTTGAAGTCACGAGAAAATTGATGATGAAAATGTGAGTCCACATATACGGGGAAATTTCATATCGCATGTTGGGGCTACTTGAGTTGATTATGGATAGTCAACGGATGAAAAAAAAACATATGAGCGTAGAACAGAATGTGGATCACTTGATGATTTGATCTTGGATATAATTGATGACCAAACCACACAATAGAACGTTTCGGTCCGTCCTGGATCATTATCAAGCCGTATGTGATGGGAGAGAGGAAGGGACGCCCGTTTCTCAACCCTCTGGTACATGATTTGGTCATACCATCTTCAGCCCGTTATTGTGACCCATCGTCTGCATTTGGATATAATTCCCGTCGTCCGGGGACACCTGTACTGTATCGAGGTCCCCCCCCCCCCCCCCCCCCACCGAGGTCAAACTATTGACCTTGCCCAGGATGCAACCCGCAAAAGTCTCCTTTCTCCCCCGTATCTATTAACAGCAAGGAAAATATAGGCATCTGGTGATATGAACCGTGCCCAACCATTTCTCTCTCGATCGCGGATCGAACTCGAATCCCAGATTGTAAGTCAATACGTAGGCAACTGTGCTACAGGACCCATATTTGGTGTATGTATAGTGAAGAGGTAACTGATAAGATAAATACTCTTTGATTTTCCATTCCACTGTCAAATACAGAAAGCTTTACCTACTTAACCTACCTACTTTTTACTTTACCTATCTGACCAGCTTTACCTACGGCTTAAGCCGTAGGTAAAGCTGGTCAGGACAACACCGTAGTAAGTCCTACATATGACCAATTATAATAATAACAATGTCTGGAAGGGGAATTCAGAATTAAAAAATAATATTTATTATAAAATAATAATAATAAATAATAAGTCCTTAGGGAAATCAATTATTTCATTAAGAACATCATATACTAAATTCATTTGAACACAAACGTGAACCAGGAACAGTTTTCCTTTGTGAAGACCTGATCCGCCAACGCCTGTCACCACAAATAATATTACCGTGTGGTGTAAACCGCTTCTCAGTGTGTATTCACCGAGAAGCGGGTTGACACATAAAGTATACACACACACACACACTTTAGCCCTGGACTATGTTCAGGCCTTAAGTTAAAATGTCGGTGGGTAGGTGAGCTATTTTAGCGGCCGTCAAATCCATTGCATGAATTCTTTGATTTCAGCATATAAGGTTTTTTATTTCCATTTGAAAATATCATAAATAGCTCTCTTTGTTAAAAACAATAAGCAAGAAATCACAATGCTACTCACAATCGGCTGATTTACATAAACGAGGTTTCCACTGTCCACCTGCTGACTTGCTGAGCAACGGCACCAGAGTTTCTGTTTGTTATGTTTCTGGTTAAAAAGGGAATACATTTTCTTTTCCATAAGGGGAAACTCGATCAGTTTAGTGGAGCAGAAAATCCTCGAGTAGAGTATTTTCGACACTCACACCTAAAGCCGGGCCGTTATTTTTATACTTGGTCATCTAATGTAAATTTGTAACAAGGAGAAGATAACGTTTAGCTGCGATATAGGCAAAGACACACGCACATACGGAATAATTACCCAACATTCATTAGGAATAACGTGTTTGAGAAAGCACCCAAACATACCTCACTTTGGTAAAAGCCTCAAGATAGGATTCGTGTTGATTCAAAACCTATGCAGTCCCAGTGGCACAGTGGTAAAGCACTCGCCCGGCGCTTCGCGAGCGCTTTGGCCTGGGTTCGTATCCTGGCCGGGGAGGATTTACTGGACGTCAATCTTTAACTGTAGCTTATGTTCACCCAGCAGTGAATAGATACCTGGTTGTTAAACGATTTGGCGGGTCATATACCGGGGAATATTAGGATTAAGGACTTGCCAGAAATGTGTGCTAGTGACTCTACAAGAATGTAAGAACTCTCGTATATATATAAAAAAACACAAGTGCCTGTAGAGTGTTTTCTCGTACCGTTATACGTTTCAACGCATTTGTATACAGTGCGTTTTTTATTGCATATGAGTGTGTATTAGTTTGTACCGTTTTTGTGTGTTTGTTTCTCTGTTTGTACCGTTTTGTGTGCTCTTCTTTGTTTGAACCGTTTTGTGTTTGCTTCTTTGTACTATTTTGTGTGTTTGCTTCTTTGTTTGTACCGTTGTATTTCTTTTACGGTTGTTTCTGTGAACCGATGAGCGTTTCTTTGTACCGTTATGTATTTCTTCGTACCGTTGTGTATTTCTTCGTACCGTTGTGTGTTTACATTGCACTTACATTGTATGCTTACATTACATTTTGTCAGCGATTTTATCTGTTCAAGCGCTTATTTGCTTGGCTAAATTTCAGGCATTAGTAATGCGAATTTGCTCACAAAATACATTTATGTGACTCTTCCAGGTATCTCCATCTGGATCGAACAAATCAAACGAAAAAATGGCAACAGATTCAAAGCACTACTATATTTAACAGAGCCATTGTTAAATGACTTGACCTTCGACGAAGTTTCATAATGACTAAACTCACTCAAGATAACATATTTGTTCCGGCTTAACTCACTCAAGATAACATATTTGTTCCGGTTTAACTCACTCAAGATAACATATTTGTTCCGGCTTGCAGAAACAAAATTTACAAGCGAGCCAAATGAGGATAAAACTCTACCTAGATGATAAACGAGGTATTTTACACGAGTCTCTCAGCCTTAGTGGTTTTAGTTCGAGACTTGGACAAAAGGGAGTCTAGCAAGGTGAAAGATGCAACATATTTGCAATAAGTATAAGCGTCTGTACCTACCTGGCACTCAAATGAGATTTTAAATCTTCTGGGTTACCCTCAGATTCCCAAGTGCTGCTCCATGATATACTTTTAGAATCTCAGTTGAGTACCAGTTAGGTACTTCCGGGATACACTTTTTTTGTCTTGTGAGCATCTATTGTCAGGATGATAGGATCATAGTTTCGTATTTTGAAGGACTTAGTTTAATTTCTCCAATGATCTAAGTTCACGTAACGTTAACTAATGCACCGTGATTTTGTGAATTACCTACATGCAGCTGTAAGTGAAGTTGGATCAAAGCTGAAAGGGTCCCGGGTTCGATTCCTGCGGATGGATAGAAGTGTTTGGGAGGATATTTCCTTTCGCCTGATGTCTCTGTTCACCTAGTAGAAATCAGGTACCCGAGAGTTAGGCAACTGATGTGTGTTACATCCAGGGGGATGGACAGAAGTAGGCTTGGGCCTAGGGAAGGGGGGGGGGGATCATGATAAGCCTATGGAAAAAACATTCGGTGAACCATGCACTTTTCCTATTCGAAACTTAGAGCAAATCTGATCATTTTGTTTTCGGATTTTTCAAACCAATTTATTTTCGCAGCAAGTAATTGGAAAAGAGCACTGCAATTTTTCCAATTTTGTTTTAAAATTTGGTGAACTTTTATTTTTCTCATGGGAACAAAATAACCGAAATTTTGCTGACCTGGCTTGTGGATTTAGAAGTGCAGAGTGAGAGAGAGAGAGAGAGAGAGAGAGGGGGGGGAGGGAGGGGGGGAGGGAGGGGGGGGAGGGAGGGGGGGAGGGAGGGAGGGAGGGAGGGAGGGAGAGAGAGAGAGAGAGAGAGAGAGAGAGAGAGAGAGAGAGAGAGAGAGAGAGAGAGAGAGAGAGAGAGAGAGAGAGAGAGAGAGAGAGAGAGAGAGAGAGGGGGGGGGGGGGGAGGGAGGGAGGGAGGGAGGGAGGGAGGGAGGGAGGGAGGGAGAGAGAGAGAGAGAGAGAGAGAGAGAGAGAGAGAGAGAGAGAGAGAGAGAGAGAGAGAGAGAGAGAGAGAGAGAGAGATGGGTAATTACATTTTTATTCACCTAGCACCATCAAACAACCCGTGTCTGTAAACGCTTACCAAATGACTTCGTGAACTAACTTTTCCTGTACAAAATGACCGAAGTTCAGCGAGGTGTCTTGGATACAATTAGTTTCTCTATTTAATTATTTTTTTTATTTTATTATATTTTATTCACTGACAGCCTTTAATAACATATTTTAAATTAGCCGTAAGCTCTCTAGTTTGTAATAAACTGATGATACTTCGTGTATCAATTATTCCATAAAAGTTTAAAATACTTACTTTTTTATACTTATATATAAATGCTTGAAATATTCTCTATCTGATAAATCGACGGGTATATCCTATTTCTCGGTGCATGTAAATTGTTTACTTTAGTCTTGGACTGCATTCAGGAGTAAGGTAGACTTACTGGTTGGTCTGCAAGCTTTTGTGTTGAAGATGAAATACGTTTATTGAGGTATAAATACACACAAAGGGGTGAGGTAGCTCAAGCTATTCTCATCCTCGTTCAGCACAACTGCGTTCAGCTTTTGTGTTGGACTTAATATCCCTCACGGGGTTAATGACCCTTCAACCCCCCCTTTCCCCTAAAATTATATACCGGTAACGTACTTACTGGACAGTGAACAAGCTTGATCCCAGGTCAGTGAACTGGAGCTGTACCCTTGAGCACAATGATCGCCTGACTAAAGTACACTGAGGGGGAAGAGTGGTTGGGCCACTCCGATAACACCCTTCCCCTCCCCCACCACCCACTTTCTCTCCCCATGGGTCTTCATGGGCCCCCCCCCCCTCCTCCCCCGGCAGAATCGGACCACTAGGCTTCCACCCCCTTTGGGACACATGACCTAAACGGTTGCCAAGCGCCAGTAAGCAAGTATGTATTGAATTATGTCAGTAAGTGTTCTTTTCGTTTATCTCTTCTGTGAAGAATTGAAGGTGTATAAGTACAATGTGTATAATTAGTCTGTTAAAAAAATTTTTACAATTAATAGGAAAGATAGTTGTTCAAAAAAGTGAGATGTGACAGTCCTTGTTGGGTACAAGAGGACTACGGAACTAGACACAGATTCACTAGCACCGTTACTCTCAGTACTAAGGTGTATATAATGTTATACAATATAATTCACCGAAAGAATTATATTGTATGACATTATATAGATGATAAATTTCTGTAATTTACAGATGACTAAATCCAGGTTCATTTATTAATTCAAGGTGATAAGAAATACTCACGAATATATATATATATATATATATATATATATATATATATATATATATATATATATATATATATATATATATATATATGTGTGGTTTCCTCCGAGGCTATGGGTCCCCCTTCTTCCAGCCAGAGGTGGTACTCCCTTCCCTTTATTTGTATATATATATATATATATATATATATATATATATATATATATATATATATATATATATATATATATAAAAATATATATATATATATATATATATATATATACATATATATTTATATATATATATATATATATATATATATATATATATATATATATATATATATATATATATTTAATAATGCATAAATCACTTTGATTTATAGGCAGACATTAATTTTGACAAGATGTTGCAGCTTATGCCTCATCCAATTTACCGAGTGGCTTAGCGAGGCTGCAAGTAAAACATTAATATCTTTCCATATTTCACGTGTGGCGAAATTAAGTTCTATTTTTAAGAGAATTAATCGCTTTTGTTAATATTAAACAATCAATATATCTTAATGAGTAGCACCTGCGATGTAAGCCGATAATACTGTTAAGTTTGAGAAAAATCACGTTAGTGTGATTTCGTTGTGTAATTGTTGAACAAAAAAAATTGAAGAATGTTTGCTGGTTCCTTCGTGGCTTGCGGGAACTTCTCGGAGAATTGTCACTGAGGCCACTGAGTTATTGCGGAGGCCTTGATGACCCCTCCTGAAGTTGATATACTTTGTTGCACAACGTTTCACTGATTACTGGGAGTGGGGGTGGGTATGACAACGTTGCTCTGATTACCGTTGCACTGATTACTACGAGGGGTGTGCAATGTTGCACTGATTACTACGAGGGGGGCAACGTTGCTCTTATTACTGTGGGGGGATAACGCTGATCAGATTACCTGGCTTGGTGTTGGGCTTACGGCCAATCAACCTCTGGAGGATTATTAAGGCCTATCATCCTCTGGAGGATTATTAAGGTCAATCCACCTCTGGAGGATTATTAAGGCCAATTAACCTCTGGAGGATTATTAAGGCCTATCCACTTCTGGGGGATTATTAAGGCCTATCAACCTCTGGAGGATTATTAAGGCCTATCAATCTCTGGAGGATTATTAAGGCCTATCAACCTCTGGAGGATTATTAAGGCCTATCCACCTCTGGAGGATTATTAAGGCCCATCAACCTCTGGAGGATTATTTCGGCCTATCAACCTCTGAAGGATTATTAAAGCCTATCAACCTATGAAGGATTATTAAGGCCTATCAAAATCTGGAGGATTATTAAGGCCTATCAACCTCTGGAGGATTATTAAGGCCTATCAACCTCTGGAGGATTATTAAGGCCTATCAACCTATGAAGGATTATTAAGGCCTATCAACCTCTGGAGGATTATTAAGGCCTATCAACCTCTGGAGGCATATTGAGGCCACCACAACAGCCTAAGGACCTACCACCAAGAATATTTTAATCTTAAACATAGCCCCTGGACTAAAGTAAACTCTCAGTGTATATACAGTGAGAAGTGAGGTTCACCTACGGAGGGACAAAGCTGCTCTGATTAATACGGATAGCGACGCTGATCTGATTATACTGGGGCAAAGCTGCTCTAATTACGCTTTCTGTTAACAAAATTCATTACTATGCTAAGAATATTTAAACTCGTACCCAAAGAAAAAAACACATTTATTGATCTAAAATTAGTTATTTATCATTTGTTATTATTTATACAAATTTTGATCAGTTGCTGATATGTATATATATATATATATATATATATATATATATATATATATATATATATATATATATATATATATATATATGTATATATATATATATATATATATATATATATATATATATATATATATAATAAAATAAGAAGAATGAATGTCTTCATTCTACTTTGCTCTGATGAAGGTGAATTAAGCCGAAAACGCGTTTAGCATTCTCTATTTTTCGCATGTGAAAATTTGTGTGTGTGTGTGTGTGTGTGTGTGTGTGTGTGTGTGTGTGTGTGTGTGTGTGTGTGTGTGTGTGTGTGTGTGTGTGTGTAAAACACATAAAATACAGAATATAAGATTATCAGGGGTCTAGTGATTATGTGAATAATCACAAACATATAAATCCTTATTGAATATCTTCAATCACCAGTGTTACATCATCATCACAGACATATTTCACGTAGCTCACATCACCTATACAGCTTAAAGTCGATACTAAATCAATTTAGTGATACTGAGCAGCGAATATGACTCTAAAAACCATATAAACTGGTATAAAGATGACGGGGGTAATGCAGTGAAGACTTACCAATGTGTTACTAAGGTAAAGTTTCCCCCTGGTGGGGCAGGAGGGTGTTATTGCCAATATATCCCCCTCTGCCTCCTTCCCTCTGCTCAAGTTTAGCAAAAGCCGATATCGCTGTCGAGAAACACAATATATTTGACAAATGTCGGTCACTTAGGTGGGAGCCACGAAGTGCAGCTGCACTCTCTCTGCCATTCTCCCTGTCAGGCATCGCTATAAGTCTGGAGAATAATATCTTCTTGAAAATAAGAGAGACGTCTGGCGGAGAGAGAGAGAGAGACGCCTGCGTCGTATCGGTAATGTATACCAACCGCTAGTCGGGGAGGGGATGGTGCCATCACTGCCAATGGAACCATCACAGGTAATGGTACCATCACAGAATTTTGCACACTCACAACCACAGGTAATAGTAATATACCAGATAATGACACAATCACAGATAATGGTAATGATTCTTTCATAGGCAATGTAATCAAAACGAGCAATGATACCCTTACAACTTTCAAGCAATGGTAGCACCAGCACCTATGGTACCCCTTACAACTAAAAAACTTACGAACAAATAATGGTAGCATCAGTCTCAACTTGTACCATCACTACGCTTGACACAATTACAACGGATGATAATATTTCTTTCACAATTAAATAATATAGTCGATATCTAATGAAGTTTATCATCTGTGAGCTTTTCTTTATCATCCCTGAGGTTATCTTTATCATCCGTGAGGTTATCTTTATCATCCGTGAGGTTATCTTTATCATCCGTAAGGTTATCTTTATCATCTGTGAGTAGCATTACCATCTGTGAGTTTATCCTTACTATCTGTGAGTTTAGAATTATCATCTGTGGGTATACCTTCATCATTTGTAAGCTTATCACCTGTAGGTTTATTTTTATCTGAGTTTATCTTTATCATCTGCGAGTTTACCTTTCATCTTCTGCGAATTTATGATAGCATATATTATATGTAATCTGTTTTTAAATAGAGTAAAAGAGCTGAGATCAACTTGCATGTCTCTCTTGTCAGCCTCAAGACATCACATTACTGCTGACTTCAATAGCAAGTTTCCTCCCGGCTACATGGACCGTATACCCCCAAGGAATTACGACAAGGGGTATCTATTATATATGTGCTTCTCAACAGAGACTGGTACAAGAACCCCGGGGCAAGCACCCAGGCGCTCATCGGTACTCCTTCCCTGACCACCTCTGTTCATATCGTATCTTTGTACATGCTTCACGTACCACCTACTACAAATACAGATAATCGTCAGTAGAACCTAAACACCTGGTCTAACTTAACCAACGCCTAACTCTACCTAGAACTTTAATATGTATAATATTAAATTATATAAGTGCCAACCTTTTATTAATAGACGGATATTAAAATTGACGAATACTTGTCAATTGACACGAATACGTGTGAAATGTGTTAGTGAGAGGAGGGCGGCCGCTTTTACAAACCTCACGTGAGCACAGGTTGCCAGTGAAATAGTCTTAAATCCATTTCAGGAGTCTCCTACCTTGACACCCATGCATGCAAGGTCGTCCAGGATCGCAATCCCATGTGCCTTATCTAAAGCGCCTTTGATGTTAACAAACACAGAGTACTTGGCTGAGTCATTGGCTAAATCATTTATTATGCAATTAGCTGTGCGCCGCATTTCAACAAATCCATTAAACCCTTCCCCTAGTCTACCTATTTTGTGTGAGAGGCGATTTAGAATGATTCTGTCAAACATATAGACAGAACCTGAAAGTAAATCTGTTTTTCAGAATGTTAAGAAGCAGTTTAGAATATGATTATATTATATATAAGCTTACTCATGTCAAAAAGTATGTGTAATAAAATTTTTAAGGACTAGGAATTTTAATTATGGAAAATTTAACATTTACAAATTGTAAATGTAATTCTATAAATGACTAAAATTTTATAAAAGATTTTGCTTGGAAAAGATGGACAAAAATATAGCAGTTAAGCTCAATATCAAATGCCTAGTAGCAAGAGCAATGGTGGCAAGCTCTATTATGGCTTAAATAGTATTTATCTTCAATAGTTTAGAACAAATGCTTAAATATTGTAACGCCACTCCCGTGAACGTTGGTTTGCGATGAACATAAAATGTGAATTGGCCTGGTTGATACCTGGTTGATGGGGTTCTGGGAGTTCTTCTACTCCCCAAGCCCGGCCCGAGGCCAAGCTCGACTTGTGAGAGTTTGGTCCACCAGGCTGTTGCTTGGAGCGGCCCGCAGGGCCACGTACCCACCACAGCCCGACTGATCCGGAACTTCTCTTAGAAAACCGTCCAGTTTTCTCTTGAAGATGTCCACGGTTGTTCCGGCACCGTGGACATCTGGCCATCAATATTTGTAATAAATGTCAATAAATATTATTTTGCAATTAACCTCAATTTTATAAATAAATATTCAAATGACTTTAATTCTAAGCATTTAGAGCAATTATGATAAAAAAAAATCCAACCAAAACTTTTAGGCGTTTCAACATAGGTTTTTTTTAAGCATGATCAAAGTAGTGTGGGTGAAAAATGAGACATTTTACACGATGGAACAGGTGCGTAAGAGCACGATAAATTACATGAGATATATAGCCTGTCTAAGCCAGTGTATATATATATATATATATATATATATATATATATATATATATATATATATATATATATATACAGACAAGCTTGAATGGTCCCCAAGCCAATATGCAACTGAAAACTCCACACCCCAGAAGTGACTCGAACCCAGACAGCCTGGGGCACTATACAACTGGCGTACCTGGTACCTTAACCACTTGACCAACCGTGACCGTACAAAAGACATTGGTAGCCGAGGCTACCAATGTTTTCAGTTATATATATATATATATATATATATAATAAAATTCTCCTATATAGAGAAGTAATGACAAGAGAAGTAATCTAAGCATTCGCTCAATAAACAAGAAAACCCAAACGTAACATTTGTTTTGAGATTACCACCAGAAATAACAATGATGAGTACCCATTCCACCATATAAAAATATATAGGCCACAGTAATAAAAAAAAAACACCTGAGTCAGTTATGAGTGAATAGCCACCAGTGAAAGGAAAAATTCCGAGCACTTTCGTGTATTCCACTCATTGTTTAGGAAGACAATGCTTACGCATTTTTCATTGATAATGTGTTTAAATTCACGAAACTGCTAGAATATTTTCGTTTCTCTTTTCCTCTGGCTACCTAACCTATGCAAGAAAAATATTAGCATCAATATTATCTCCTCCAGCCACTAGTTCGCCAGAGAGCCGCAAACCATACCTACGATGTGATATGCACAGATTCACAGTCTGTTAACTGAAAGATGCTCCCTTGTCGACTTGTCTGATTCACTCTCAACATGTCAGTTACAGACGCGGGTTGTGTTCAAGGGGAAACTATAATGGAGTAAGACTTACCATGTGGGAAGGGAACGCTCTCAGCCTGTTAACAGGAGTGAGCAATCGTCTGTTCCTGTATCCTCTTGTTAGTAAAAAAAAATAGTCAAACCTCAACTCACTCAGGTTATTACGTCTCAACAGTTTACAAATGGAATATATCGTGAACGAATGAAGGACTTTGTGGCAACAGTTTATCTGATTTTCAAATTCATGTCAGACTATACAAAATTGACCCATTCACATCTTGTCTTATACATTATAAAACGTATGAAATGCTTTTTTTTGACATGGATAATGTAGTATTATTATTATGGCTGGGCCTCATTTGCGTGCACGTACTGTTATGGGTGGCTACTGTTGCGTGCACGTACTGTTATGGATGGCTACTGTTGCGTGCACGTACTGTTATGGATGGCTACTGTTGCGTGCACGTAATGTTATGGGTGGCTAGGTACGGGGAGAGAAACTTCACCTGTTCAATATATTTTTCGAATGATAATATAAATTATTAAAACAAAAATTATGGCCCTTCATTGTTCACCGCATGCAGGGTAAATGATGTGGTATTAATATTTTATGTGTGAAATATTATTCAAAATGATGTATATAAAATGATTGCGAAGTAGGCACCGTGTTATCATATGCATATTACCATTTTTATAAATATGCAAAATAATTAAAAAATAAGGGGAGGATGCGTTGCTCACATGCCAATGGGATTATAAATAGGACGAAATATAATTCTAATGGATCCTACTATTACCTCACAGTCAAAATACGATAATTATTGATATTTAAGCACTAGGCATTTCTAATTTTTTTTTAAAGAATTCAAATAATATTTTTTCACGCCTGCCCTTCCGTATCGAAGCGCTTAAACTGGTAGCCTGATCCGGGGAAACGTTGTCTAAGACAATGCGATCCCCGCCGGGAAGAATCGTTTTGCCAAGTACACATTTTACAGTTGAGTTAAACAGGGGAACTTTCCATTGACTCATACCAACCAAGTAAAAAGTCTCCCTTCTCAGGGACGCACTGGTTAACGACAACCCTTGGGAAACACCTAGTTAGCTAGAACCATTGAAACACATATAGTCAGCTAGAAAATCCAGGAAAACACCATGGTAAAATAGAACCCTGGAACACATTAATTAGAAGCCTTGGAGAATGTCTGGTTAACTAGAAACCCCGAGACACACCTGATTAGGTAGAAAACGTGGGGAACACCTGGTTAAACAGAAACTTTGGGAGGTACTTGGTTAAGTAGAAACCATAGAATCTCACCTGGTAAAGTAGAAACCATGGGAGACAGCTACTAGGCTATCCCATCAGACGTATTAATCCTGGGATACGATGAAGCAACCGTAAACCCAATGTAAAGAAACTCGGATAGTTGAGTTTTCATTGCACCTGTTTCATCTATATACTAATTATTGCTCATAAAACGGATATAGAAAGTTATATGTTAAAACTGGTTTTGTCATCTTTAACGATGCGTCGCCTCTACCAAATTCGAATTAATTGCAATTATTAATTGACAAAATTTTTTAATTATACGAATATTATTTAAAATAAAAGCTAAAATATTTTATATATCTATGTAAAGATTAAAATTAAGAAAAAAATTATAAATTATATAGAAAATTTGAAAACTAATATAAATTATGAAGAAATTTTGAAAACTAATAAATTTTATAGACAATTTTAAAACTAATATAAATTTAAAATCAATATATATATATATATATATATATATATATATATATATATATATATATGTATATATATATATATATATATATATATATATATATATATATATATTCATTTTAAATTTATATTAGTTTTAAAATTGTCTATAAAATTTATTAGTTTTCAAAATTTCTTCATAATTTATATTAGTTTTCAAATTTTCTATATAATTTATAATTTTTTTCTTAATTTTAATCTTTACATAGATATATAAAATATTTTAGCTTTTATTTTAAATAATATTCGTATAATTAAAAAATTTTGTCAATTAATAATTGCAATTAATTCGAATTTGGTAGAGGCGACGCATCGTTATATATATATATATATATATATATATATATATATATATATATATATATATATATATATATATATATATATATATATATATATTTTGGTAGCAGTCTTTCCTGTAGACATATTTTATTAAATATGACCGAAAAAGTAAGATTAATAATTCTAACACGAATTTTCTCAATCTTTCGTACATTATGCTTCACTGTTGGAGGTAAATCAAAAATCACTTCTCCAAAATTCATTTTTATTTCTAGTCTGACGCGACACGGGCGCGTTTCGTAAAACTTATTACATTTTCAAAGACTTCACAAATACACAACTGATTAGAACTTGCATTTCCCTGATTTTATATCTACTTTTGAGTGAGGTGGGAAGGGTGATGTGGCATTACATTTGAGTGAGGTGGGAAGGATGATGTGGCGTTAGAGGATATTAATAGGGTATTAAAAGTATCAACACAAGACAGAACACGAAACAATGGATATTGAATAGAAGTGTTTGCAGAAAGCCTATTGGTCCATATTTCTTGATGCTTCTATATTGGAGCGGAGTCTTGAGGTGGGTAGAATATAGTTGTGCAATAATTGGCTGTTGATTGCTGGTGTTGACTTCTTGATGTGTAGTGCCTCGCAAACGTCAAGCCGCCTGCTATCGCTGTATCTATCGATGATTTCTGTGTTGTTTACTAGGATTTCTCTGGCGATGGTTTGGTTATGGGAAGAGATTATATGTTCCTTAATGGAGCCCTGTTGTTTATGCATCGTTAAACGCCTAGAAAGAGATGTTGTTGTCTTGCCTATATACTGGGTTTTTTGGAGCTTACAGTCCCCAAGTGGGCATTTGAAGGCATAGACAACGTTAGTCTCTTTTAAAGCGTTCTGTTTCGTGTCTGGAGAGTTTCTCATGAGTAGGCTGGCCGTTTTTCTGGTTTTATAGTAAATCGTCAGTTGTATCCTCTGATTTTTGTCTGTAGGGATAACGTTTCTATTAACAATATCTTTCAGGACCCTTTCCTCTGTTTTATGAGCTGTGGAAAAGAAGTTCCTGTAAAATAGTCTAATAGGGGGTATAGGTGTTGTGTTAGTTGTCTCTTCAGAGGTTGCATGGCTTTTCACTTTCCTTCTTATGATGTCTTCGATGAAACCATTGGAGAAGCCGTTATTGACTAGAACCTGCCTTACCCTACAGAGTTCTTCGTCGACTTGCTTCCATTCTGAGCTGTGGCTGAGAGCACGGTCGACGTATGCGTTAACAACACTCCTCTTGTACCTGTCAGGGCAGTCGCTGTTGGCATTTAGGCACATTCCTATGTTTGTTTCCTTTGTGTAGACTGCAGTGTGGAAACCTCCGCCCTTTTCCATGACTGTTACATCTAGAAAAGGCAGCTTCCCATTCATCGAAGACATCATAAGAAGGAAAGTGAAAAGCCATGCAACCTCTGAAGAGACAACTAACACAACACCTATACCCCCTATTAGACTATTTTGCAGGAACTTCTTTTCCACAGCTCATAAAACAGAGGAAAGGGTCCTGAAAGATATTGTTAATAGAAACGTTATCCCTACAGACAAAAATCAGAGGATACAACTGACGATTTACTATAAAACCAGAAAAACGGCCAGCCTACTCATGAGAAACTCTCCAGACACGAAACAGAACGCTTTAAAAGAGACTAACGTTGTCTATGCCTTCAAATGCCCACTTGGGGACTGTAAGCTCCAAAAAACCCAGTATATAGGCAAGACAACAACATCTATTTCTAGGCGTTTAACGATGCATAAACAACAGGGCTCCATTAAGGAACATATAATCTCTTCCCATAACCAAACCATCGCCAGAGAAATCCTAGTAAACAACACAGAAATCATCGATAGATACAGCGATAGCAGGCGGCTTGACGTTTGCGAGGCACTACACATCAAGAAGTCAACACCAGCAATCTACAGCCAATTATTGCACAACTATATTCTACCCACCTCAAGACTCCGCTCCAATATAGAAGCATCAAGAAATATGGACCAATAGGCTTTCTGCAAACACTTCTATTCAATATCCATTGTTTCGTGTTCTGTCTTGTGTTGATACTTTTAATACCCTATTAATATCCTCTAACGCCACATCATCCTTCCCACCTCACTCAAATGTAATGCCACATCACCCTTCCCACCTCACTCAAAAGTAGATATAAAATCAGGGAAATGCAAGTTCTAATCAGTTGTGTATTTGTGAAGTCTTTGAAAATGTAATAAGTTTTACGAAACGCGCCCGTGTCGCGTCAGACTAGAAATAAAAATGAATTTTGGAGAAGTGATTTTTGATTTACCTCCAACAGTGAAGCATAATGTACGAAAGATTGAGAAAATTCGTGTTAGAATTATTAATCTTACTTTTTCGGTCATATTTAATAAAATATATATATATATATATATATATATATATATATATATATATATATATATATATATATATATATATTATATATATATATATATATATATATATATATATATATATATATATATATATATATATATATATATATATTTCAATGCGAAATATATAAGTAATTCTGAGATAACTCTATCAAAGGTGTTGAAGAAATGCGTAAGTACTTCATTCATAATGATGTACTACCAGAAATCTTAGCTAAGTATCCAACGTTTGCGTACTGTCGGTAATGCATCCACATGACTGTAAACTTACCGCTCAGTTGAGTGGGTACGGAGCAGGATTAGAAATTGTAATAATATACATAGCTAGAGAACTTTGTTCTATTTTGTTTGTTTTGCGTTCTATAATATGTTTGGAGAACAGTTACTCGCAAGAGCTTTTATCTAGAAAGGAAGCCTGAATATTATTTTCCGATCATATTCGTTTTTTAAATATTAAATAAATGCATATTATGCTTAGTTTAACAATAAAAGCTAATGGGTGAATTTAACTGAACAAAATGTTCTTTTGGGATGAAGTATGCAATGAAAAGAGGCGAATGTGAGAGCATGGGTTCCATGGCCTGTGATCTTCAATAATATAGCAGGGGGGACCTCTGTCAGTCCACGTGACGATCAGCTATACGGTACATCCGGTCACCGCTGCCCGGAATTCAATCAAACTTTGCATGGCTTACATGTCTGACCCAGAAATGGGTGTAGGCTAAATGGAGTTCCCAGCTCCAGGGCCCTGACATTAGGGCAGCCCATTTCCAAAGCCCTGACCAACAGGAACGAACACAAGTTTGTTTAATGATGATGGTTTTATAGGCTGAAGCCAAGCGCCGAGAAAGGAAGCTATTCCGTGCTGGAGTTAGAATGGTTAAAATAAACAATTATCAAATCAATTTTGTTCAAGTATTTCTCAATCTGGGCATTTGCGTGAGCAATGCATTAGATTGCGTTAATTGGTTTGTTATCAAGTCCAGCTTAGTGTATTTACTGTATCCTGTCTGAATCTGTTTAACTGGGAGAGATGTGCGGTTATGTTCTGCAGCTTAAACTGGCTGATGATGTCCACTCTTCGTGAGAAATGCGAGTGAAGTCTTCACCAGTAATTCTTAATTTGGTATTTTTTTCACGACTTCGGGTTAGTCTAACTGAGGATTTTCATGGAGCAGTGGTCAACCAAACCACAGGTTCATTATCAACCAGTACACGCTCAGAACGCAGTGGTTGAGCGCCGCTGTAAGTGTTGACTAGCTGAGCCCCTCCGGTGATGCTCACTGCTTGAGCGGCGTCGGTGGCACTGGGTATTTATACTTTTTATAATAATGTAATTATAAATAATAGTAAATAATAATAATAATTTTTCGTTGAAGAGCTCTATATATATAAGAAATCTAGCAAGAGTACGTAGTATTTAGTAGGTTTCGCTAGCACTAAATATTAGCAAGCTTTACAGCTCAACATTTAGCATAACCCGTCAAATAGCTCCAACACGTTAAATGTTTCACTCAGTCCACAAACACTCATCTAACTCAACTCGACAGCATGCCATTGCCAATTTTATAATTGGCCGATGTGGCTTACTATTAATTAAAAAAATCTATGCATATTCACTATTTAAAAATCATGAGCTATAACGCAAAAATCTCTTCGAGTTATCACATAAATCATTTTGGGGAGTAAAATTAATTCGCAACTAAAACCATGGTGTTGATTGTGAGCGTGTCGGCGGTGCTAATGGGGAATATGAATTATCAATCCAGCTGCTAGGTATCAACCTGTACAACTCCAATCTGATTCTATTTACAATTCCCGAACAAGCATTCGAATATCATCAATCGTGTTATGTCATCGTGATAGCCACATTCATTAGTTTACATTGGGGTATATATACACCGAGAGGTATATACCGCTTTTCGGTGTATATAGTGCTTACTTCAGTCGTGGATAATGTCTGAAGGCAGAATTCCTGTTGTCTGGTCAGGAATCACTTGTGTGGTTTTAATAATCCTCCAAAGTTGAAAGGCCTTAAGCCCAACATATGAATCGTTGATATTTAAACTTTAATTTGATTCTTTGGAATATACAGAGAACTGTTTAACTACACACAGAAATCACAATAGCGTGATGCATCAAATGAACAAATCTACAAGGGCCATGACGAGGGTTCGAACCTACGTCCGTGATGATCCCAGACGCTGCCTTAATCGACTGAACTACGACATGGTTAAAAGAATTGCAACCGGGAAATCATCCTGATTTACCAACGGATCCTGCAGTCTCTTTTAACCATGTCGTAGTTCAGTCGTTTAAGGCAGCGCCTGGGATCCTCTCGGACGTAAGTTCGAATCCTCGTCACGGCCTTTGTGGCTTTGTTCAACTGTTTAACTATTTAACTGATATGAAAGGAAATTTTTATATAAAAAATTGTTGGAACCGTTGTAAAATAAAGCTTAATGGAGATTCTTAGTTCGAATCCTGATCACATGCTAGGATCGCGTCCTGGACAGATATTAAGAGCGAGTTCTGGACAGATTCCGGTTCCAAATCCTAGTTCGATCATGTGCTTGAGTCCGTGACAATTCCTGGCATCGATTTACAGACAGTTTCTGGGTTTCAGTCCCAAGAATTGTCTGAGTTCGTGTCCTAAATAAATCCAGGGATCAAGTCGTGGACAAATTCTGGGCCGAGTATCGGACAAATAGATCGTTGATTCCAATCCCAGACAGGGTGAAACATTTTATGCAAAATTTCGCTGTTTCATTCGCCAAAACTCACTCAAGCGCCGCACTTGACCTAAAAAACTGAAGGATTAGAATGCTTCACTTGCGCTCTAGATCAACCTCACAAGCATTCAGGGCTTAGAACAGATCTATGAAATAGAAACCGAGTAAGTACATTGGTCAATATAGTGCTGCACTATTTAGAGTCAGGCCATTGACGTGCTGCGCTATATTAAATTCAAAACATAAACTGGAGAACATTCTAAAGTTTGCACCAAGACTGGTTCATGAACCTATAGACCTGAGCAACAAGAGATCTAGATCTGACCACGCCGGAAAGAGAGGAGGGCAAGAGGCAACCTAACCGTGATATAAGACTCTCAGAGGCATGGAAATCGATCAGGAAAAGAACTTAGTGTGAAGTGGAAACCAGAAACTCAGAAGAGCCATAGGGATGCAAGAAACATTTCTCAATGTCAGAGAAGTGAGCAAATGGAATGAGCTACAAGGGGGGGGGGGGAAAGGTTGAGTTGTTGTTGTTCTTATAGATTCAGCTACTCGGAACAAAAGTTCCAAGTAGCTATGGTGAGCCCGTAGTGGACTTTAAGGGTTGAGGCTAATTCTATATATATATACATATATATATATATATATATATATATATATATATATATATATATATATATATATATATATATATATATATATATATATACATACACATAAATAAAAATACCTCAACTGATAGATAATGCATTATCTAACATTCTATTACTCGTGTGATCATAAGTTCTTGGTTTCGTTTAGTTTCATGTTAGCCTTTACCTGAAGCTAAAATTGTCAAGCGAACCGTGAATAGTTGACAAGTTTTCAATCATCACTTTTGCATATATTTTTAAATTTGAAATGTTATGGCACTGGTCACGAAAGGTCAAGTGGAAATATTACACTGTTTCAATGACCACAAAGGTTATACAAACGCAATTGTAATAATAGTTTTCATACAGTTATATGAAAATATAGAGTAAGCGTGTTTGTCTTTCATAAATAATATTGTTCTGAACAGCATGGAGTCATCAGGACCAATTATATATATATAATATATATATATATATATATATATATATATATATATATATATATATATATATATATATATATATATATATATATATATATATATAGAATTATCAACCCTTTAACCCTGTCGTAGCTCAGTCGATTAAGGCAGTGTCTGGGATGCTCCCGGACGCAGGTTCGAATCCTCGTCACGGCCCTTGTGGATTTGTTCATTTGATGCATCACGTTAGTGTGACCATGTGTTATATACACCGGATAACGTGTTAGTTGCTATATATACTAAGAATAAACTTTAAACGTAAACATGTGTATGACTATAGTATACCTGTAGTTAGTAGGGATTTGTAGTAGTTTTTCATTACTGTCTCCAAATGTTGACAAGCCTTCAGCCAAACATCAAACCGACAGATAGGCACACCAAAAAAAAAAAAAAAAAAAAAAAAAAAAACAGACACTAAGTGTATACGCACTGAAAGTTTAACTTAGTCCTGGAATATGTTCAGGATTCAAATATACTTGCTGGTTAGTAAGGTATTGTGGTGGCCTTTATAACCCGCCAGAGGTTGATAGGCCGTAAGTCCAACACTAAGCCAAGACAAGCAGAAGTGACGCTGTTCTTCGGGCGGGTTAGTCTTGGAGTGTCAGTTAAAGAGGATCCGCCAGCGGGCTGAAGTGTCTCTTGGGGGCTCTAGTTCAATAATGTTGACCAGCTCACGAATGGCGCGACCACAGAGCTTTCAATAACAGTTGATAGGTTACTGGGTATTCATACCCGTGCCACCTCTTGGGTGGCTTAATCTTTATATCAATCAACAGCTGATGCTCGAATCGACCTAATCTAGGTGAGACTCTTGACTCTTATCACTGAAGTATATAAGATTCATTAGCTTTCAGCAGCAACAAAGAATCATCCTCAAGGTGTATATTCACTAAGAGTATATTTTAACCTTGAACTATATTCAAGACGGAAGTATACTGATTAATAGTTTTCTAACGTGATTTCATTCACCCACCACCACCATCAAAGTCCAAACATGACCATTAAATAACCCTACATTTGTCAACACTGATTTCCTTACTTCGGTTTTGGGGTGAAGACCTAGCACAATAGGGATTAAAGCCTAGCTAGTGGCGATTAAAACTGGTGGCATTAATCCCCCTTTGCCTAGCCAAGGGGGGGATTAAAAATTATTCAAAGATCTGACCATACCGATTCTCACAGAGGGATTTCAGTGACATATAAGACATCTTTCTATACTTTATAAATGTTTATAGCTTGTAAATCTATAACGACTGATAAAGATAAAGATAAAGATAAAGGTTACCAGAAAAGCAGCTGAATTACTAATTAGTAGAGCTCAACAATGGCTTTACGTAACACACGTTTATTTTGTGTTAAACATTTTGGGGCCCCAAAATCAACTATGAACAACTCAGATTGCTTTCAGTTTTACGGTTGATGCTTGTGATCAACGAGTGAATATAGATTTTAATTGGCAGCGAGCCACATGGGTAATTGTAAACTTGCGATTTTTTTTTTATATTCAACATTTGCGAATTGACGTGATAAAAGGAAACCCGTTAGTCATTACATATTTGATGATAAACAAGTCAAATATTGAGCGTGTTAGTGGTGCAGCTGATAACCTCATGAAAAGCTGGTTGGAATAAATCCTACATGTATTAAAATATAAATAAATAAATAAATAAATAAATAAATAAATAAATAAATAAATATATATATATATATATATATATATATATATATATATATATATATATAAACGGATCCTAAATATGCATAAATGAAGACTAATGAATTATCTACAATACAGTCTCATTATTTTTAATTCATACGATCAATTATTTCGTTTTTTTTTTAATTTTACAAAAAAAAATATAATATTTGCTCAAATTCTATAGAAATTATTTGTTGTTGTTGTTGCCTAGTTGCATAAAACAAAAAGCTTTTCCGCCCCGCGATATATATATATATATATATATATATATATATATATATATATATATATATATATATATATATATATATATAGGTCATCTAGTAAAGTAATAGTGCCTCGGGTCACGTGGAGTTGTGTACTAAAGGTCAACATTATTGATATCTTTGACACCCTGTTAGTCTTCTCTTCCATCCTCTATTTTGTTTCATTCTTCTTCTTCCTTCTTAGGTTTTTCATCTTTCAGCTTTTATTTCCTTTCCCCTCCCCCCCTCTTTCTTATCTTTCAGCCCATTATCATGTCACTTTTATCCTCGTCTATTTCTCCACTATCTGATATTTATCCTATCATCTTTCTTTCTCCCACGTTCCTCCAGTCTTCCCCCTATCTTTTATTTACCGTTTAATACTATCTGTCTTTCTCTCTGCACCACTTGTCAATCACCCCCCCCCCTATATCGCTCTTTTCTCTTCACTCTCTGTTGTTTCTCTCTCTCTCTCACTTCCTCTCATTCTCCATACCATCTCATCTCTCCCACACTCTCCTATTTCTTTCTCTCTCTCTCTCTCCATTTTGCCCGACCACGTTGCAATACTTTCCTAAACAAGCTACTTAAACAGCCTATGCCCTGGAAACACAAACCGAAACTGTCTCTATTTTCCGCTTGTTACAACTTGTAATAAAGTTGTTTCATCTTGGCTTAACGTGTTTATGACGTATTATAACATCGTTACAACTTGCTATATTGGTTGATATAACTGGTTAGGTGTTAAAACTTGTTCGAACGTTGTACCAACGTCGTAGTTTCGGTGTGTGTATTTGGCGGGTGGGCGTCTCCATAACCACTAATATCACATAATAAACGTTTTTCACTTGCAAGAAGCCTTGCAAGAAACCTAGTCCCAAGCTAGATGAAAAGTCTTGAGACTTGCACCTGGACGCCGTTGTGATGGAGTAGGCTGGGCCGGCCGGCTTTGTCCGTCTTTACCCCAGGGGGCAGCGCCACAGTTTAGAGCCCAGACTTCTGGATGCCAGATTACTTTTAGGTCCGCCTTTCCCACTGAGAGATGCTACGGTATTTCTCATTTCTCCCATGCGAAGACAGGGGTTGCTGGAGGGAAGATGGTCCGGTATGTTGTTCTTGTTCTCTCGTGTGAGGATGGCAACAGATGGTCCAGAAAAACGCTGCTTGAGATGTGAAATGATTTAAAATAATATGAATAATATTTATACATATGTTAATTTATCTTAAAATCTTTAATTTAAGTTAAATTAAATTAAGTTAAATTAATGATAAAGACATGATTTTAAATTAGAAATCACAAAATATATTCCAGTGTGCATTTTATACTAGACTTGACAGCAACAAAAGGACATTATTGATTTTTACTAGAATAAAAAGTTAATATTTAATGGGAACAGGCACTGGACGCCTCAGTGAAAGATGGGATTTGCGGGATTAGAGCTATGTTAATGGGATTATTTAGTGCTGTTAGTGACACCCTGTTATTATAGTGTTCTGGTGGGATTACAGAGCGTGTTGTTGGTGGTGGTGGGATTATACAGTGTGCTCTTGGCTGAATTAAAGTGTGTGAATATGTGTGCTTAAAATATGTGTGTGTGATTCTTTGAGAATGATTGTGTAATTGTGCTTAGATATGTAACCGTATGTGAATGAATGTGTGTTTGAGTGTGCGAGAGTGAATGTGTAATAATGTGGAAATGAGTAAGCGTGTGTGAATGTGTGTACGAGTGATCGACTAAGGTTACGAAGACGGTTAATCTGAGAATCAAAAAATCACATGCAAATGGAGATACGAGAACGGAATACATATATAAACATAGGTGCCGAAGCTCCCAGTAACTATAGTTAGACCAGCCTGATGAATGTCTACCTTACTGAGAAACTAAATTGTGTGAGGCAATGAACTATATTACCCCTGGTGAGAGAGAGAAAGAGAGAGAGAAAGAGAGAGAGAGAGAGAGAGAGAGAGAGAGAGAGAGAGAGAGAGAGAGAGAGAGAGAGAGAGAGAGAGAGAGAGAGGGGGAGGTGATACCCACAGTGGACACCGCCCCAGTAAACAGGAAAAGAATTGGTCTCTTCCACTGCACGACTCCTGTTTCATGTGCTTTACGATACAGGATGCAAAACAGCTTCAGAAAATAGCGAGGAGAGCGCCGAGGTTCTCTGGTAATCCAAGTGTCTTGTGCCGCTCCTTGCTCTTCCAGACGATCCTCGAAATAGGTAAATTTCCCTCACTCCCCCTTTGAATATTGCAGGAAAAATATATGGGGTATAAAAAATATCTAAAATATAACCAAAAAGCTGACGCTGGAGCCTGATTTTTTTTAAACAACTGAGACACATGTTGAGAGCCTCAGAGATAATAGAAAATAGCGCAAAGTGGGGAAATAGAGAAGGGAACCCACGTTCCCGATCCTGGCAACATAACTCATCCCACTTCCCAAACTCCTACACCGCACCCTGCCCTAATCCTCATGTCCAACGTTACTGTCATTCCCCCATTGACACTCTTATTTTTCTGTTTCTTCTTGGGTCCCTGACCCTCACTTACTTCCATGAGCATCGCCAGCTTCCCCCCATCTAGTGTTCTCCCGCCGCATACCGCCCAGCATCCCCCCCACACTGCCTAACCCAACACCTAACATCCCCACACAACTCAGTCTTTACCCCACATCCAAACCCTTTTACTCCTCACCTCAATACTTTCCATTCCACTTCTCGACGCAACGCGTTTATACCACCAATACGCTCCGAAATCCACCCGGAAACAACATTTGCCTTTATCAACTACACTTTTCCCCCTGGCCACTCTCTTGCCAGCTTCCACCTCCCTGTGTTACTCAGACCAGACTACTGACCCATCACCTGACTCACCCGCCACAGGTCACTCACACTTATCCAAAAGACTCGATTGGGGGAACCAGGGAGTTGGAATGCACTAAAGATAGGTTTAATACACAAATGTAGATGGGATTACATATAAAGTAGATAAACTTAGGGAATGGATTCAGGAAGATAATTCAGATGTAATTGGGTACACAGATATGAGGGAATAAGGAGTCATAATAAATATGGTCCTACAGTGTATCCATGTATTAATATAGTCAAAAACATGCCATGGATTATGAGCAAGTTTGTACTTTAAGAGATGTGTCCTAGTTCTCACTAAAAGTTTATTTTAAATTTGAGCTTTATTAACGATTAAAGCATTCTTAAAAACATTGAACGAGGTATTTTGTGGCCTTAATGACCTTGGCAGTAGTTAGTTCAACCTAAATATATATATATATATATATATATATATATATATATATATATATATATATATATATATATATATATATTAATTTTAGACACCTACACACACACCAGGGACTCGAACCCTCACCAGCACAGATGCTTCAGTAACAACTGGCATGGCAGGTACGCATTGTACCCACTACACCACACTCAGAGCCTTAAAAATGATAGAAATTTCGGGGTATTTAAAGCCCCAAACCTCCGTCCCCCCAAGACCACTTGAGTAGGTGAGAGGTCACTGGCGTTTTTTATCGAGAACCTGTTAATATGGGAGAACCCGGTGTCCATGCTTTATACACTAACTTGCCTGAACACGCAAGTTTGAAGTTAAACTAACTTTAGACACATACCCACCAAGGACTCGAACCCTCGCCAGCACAGATGCTTCAACAACAACTGGCATGGCAGGTACGCACTGTAACCTGTACACTGTTAGATATATATATATATATATATATATATATATATATATATATATATATATATATATATATATATATATATTTTGGTAGCAGTCTTTCCTGTAGACATATATTATTAAATATGACCGAAAAAGTAAGATTAATAATTCTAACACGAATTTTCTCAATCTTTCGTACATTACGCTTCACTGTTGGAGGTAAATCAAAAATCACTTCTCCAAAATTCATTTTTATTTCTAGTCTGACGCGACACGGGCGCGTTTCGTAAAACTTATTACATTTTCAAAGACTTCACAAATACACAACTGATTAGAACTTGCGTTTCCCTGATTTTATATCTACATTTGAGTGAGGTGGGAAGGGTGATGTGGCATTACATTTGAGTGAGGTGGGAAGGGTGATGTGGCATTAACACAAGACAGAACGCTAGGGGATATTAATAGGGTATTAAAAGTATCAACACAAGACAGAACAGAAACGATGGGTATTGAATAGAAGTGTTTGTAGAAAGCCTATTGGTCCATATTTCTTGATGCTTCTATATTGGAGCGGAGTCTTGAGGTGGGTAGAATATAGTTGTGCAGTAATTGGCTGTTGATTGCTGGTGTTGACTTCTTGATGTGTAGTGCCTCGCAAACGTCAAGCCGCCTGCTATCGCTGTATCTATCGATGATTTCTGTGTTGTTTACTAGGATTTCTCTGGCGATGGTTTGGTTATGGGAAGAGATTATATGTTCCTTAATGGAGCCCTGTTGTTTATGCATCGTTAAACGCCTAGAAAGAGATGTTGTTGTCTTGCCTATATACTGGGTTTTTTGGAGCTTACAGTCCCCAAGTGGGCATTTGAAGGCATAGACGACGTTAGTCTCTTTTAAAGCGTTCTGTTTTGTGTCTGGAGAGTTTCTCATGAGTAGGCTACTCATGAGAAACTCTCCAGACACAAAACAGAACGCTTTAAAAGAGACTAACGTCGTCTGTGCCTTCAAATGCCCACTTGGGGACTGTAAGCTCCAAAAAACCCAGTATATAGGCAAGACAACAACATCTCTTTCTAGGCGTTTAACGATGCATAAACAACAGGGCTCCATTAAGGAACATATAATCTCTTCCCATAACCAAACCATCGCCAGAGAAATCCTAGTAAACAACACAGAAATCATCGATAGATACAGCGATAGCAGGCGGCTTGACGTTTGCGAGGCACTACACATCAAGAAGTCAACACCAGCAATCAACAGCCAATTACTGCACAACTATATTCTACCCACCTCAAGACTCCGCTCCAATATAGAAGCATCAAGAAATATGGACCAATAGGCTTTCTACAAACACTTCTATTCAATACCCATCGTTTCTGTTCTGTCTTGTGTTGATACTTTTAATACCCTATTAATATCCCCTAGCGTTCTGTCTTGTGTTAATGCCACATCACCCTTCCCACCTCACTCAAATGTAATGCCACATCACCCTTTCCACCTCACTCAAATGTAATGCCACATCACCCTTCCCACCTCACTCAAATGTAGATATAAAATCAGGGAAACGCAAGTTCTAATCAGTTGTGTATTTGTGAAGTCTTTGAAAATGTAATAAGTTTTACGAAACGCGCCCGTGTCGCGTCAGACTAGAAATAAAAATGAATTTTGGAGAAGTGATTTTTGATTTACCTCCAACAGTGAAGCGTAATGTACGAAAGATTGAGAAAATTCGTGTTAGAATTATTAATCTTACTTTTTCGGTCATATTTAATAATATATATATATATATATATATATATATATATATATATATATATATATATATATATATATATATATATATATATATATGAGAAATGAGATATATATATATATTTTGTGTGAGAGAAACGCAGCGTGTTCTTCCAAGCGACGCAAGCGTCACTAAACTGCCGTACTCAAAATTGCATGAACCTAACCTACTGGAGGACCTACAAACAGAAAACGGGAGACAATTGGCCTCAGGGGAAATAATACCTTAAAATACGACATACTATTCAGGAGGAACCGGAATAACGATATACTTCTTATACGAACGATATAACGATGAGAATCCTGTTGGGATTTATCAGGCCAGGTATAATAGGGCCTTCCTGCCGTGTTCTCTGTTCTCTTGTAAAGTCAGGAGTGCATTGCTGCAACTTTAATCGCAGGGACAGGATGAGAAACTTCTTTACTCTCTGTGTCCTGTCAATCTATCAGCAGCCTCAAGTTTCACCTCAGTCGATGTTCCCTGACAACACACTCAGGGCGGGAAACTTCACTTTAAAGGCTTCGATGAGACCGATCTCAGCATGACTTGGAGAGTTTGGGGGGGGAGGGGGTGGTAATGTGTGTGTTTGTTGAGCAGGTGGTAATGTGTGTGTTTGTTGAGTAGGTGTTAATGTGTGTGTTTGTTGAGCAGGTGGTAATGTGTGTGTTTGTTGAGCAGGTGGTAATGTGTGTGTTTGTTGAGATGGTAATGTATGTTTGTTGAGCAGGTGGTAATGTGTGTGTTTGTTGAGTAGGTGGTAATGTGTGTGTTTGTTGAGTAGGTGGTAATGTGTGTGTTTGTTGAGCAGGTGGTAATGTGTGTGTTTGTTGAGTAGGTGTTAATGTGTGTGTTTGTTGAGCAGGTGGTAATGTGTGTGTTTGTTGAGCAGGTGGTAATGTGTGTGTTTGTTGAGTAGGTGTTAATGTGTGTGTTTGTTGAGCAGGTGGTAATGTGTGTGTTTGTTGAGTAGGTGTTAATGTGTGTGTTTGTTGAACAGGTGGTAATGTGTGTGTTTGTTGAGCAGGTGGTAATGTGTGTGTTTGTTGACTAGGTGGTAATGTGTGTGTTTGTTGACTAGGAGGTAATGTGTGTTAGACGAATTGTGAGGTGAACGCAATATTACCTCGGAGAATTATCAGTATCATTATTGAGGTGTGTTTCCAACATTCGTGACCAGCAGTGATCACTATTATTATTGACCCATTGATCAATTATAATATCCAGGTACAATAATAAGAATTATTAGAAGCGAGAGAAGGCAAGACGCAATGACAACACACCAGAAGCAATAATTTGTATAAATGTTTTCTTATATAACAAATATATATTCTTTCTTATTCTCCTGACCAAAAGAATTTTTTTATTTTAATTTGTATCAACATTTCGCGAGGAAGTAATGCTACCGCGGACGATCGAGTGCTTAGGCAAAGCAATGTAACTTTAATTTAGATGGTTGAAATACACCTGTTTAGTACAGCCAGGATTGAGATGATTCGTATAGGTTGTTACAGAATAAATGAGTTACAGAATAAATGAGTTACAGAATAAATGAATTCTGATAATGGCAAATGTCCAGATGATACGCTGTTACTGGGACACTCTTATGTAATCAGTGTACTGTACTATCTATGTAATCTTTGCCAGTTTCAAATGTGCTTCCATTTATGAATAAAGTCTTTGATTTGGATTGGATTTGAGGTGGAAAGCAGCACCCGTATGAAGGGGTGGAGCCAACCTGATGGGAAGCACCCAGGGGGGATGGAAGCACCCAGGCGGGGATGGAAGCACCCAGGGGGATGGAAGCACCCAGGGGGATGGAAGCACCCAGGGGGGGATGGAAGCACCCAGGCGGGGATGGAAGCACCCAGGGGGAATGGAAGCACCCAGGGGGGATGGAAGCACCCAGGGGGATGGAAGCACCCAGGGGGGATGGAAGCACCCAGGGGGGATGGAAGCACCCAGGGGGGATGGAAGCACCCAGGGGGGATGGAAGCACCCAGGGGGGATGGAAGCACCCAGGGGGGATGGAAGCACCCAGGGGGGATGGAAGCACCCAGGGGGATGGAAGCACCCAGGGGGGATGGAAGCACCCAGGGGGGATGGAAGCACCCAGGGGGGATGGAAGCACCCATTTGTGGCGAATTAAGTTTTTGTGCTCTGCAGTTTAATTGCTCCAGCTCAACTTTTTTAATTACAGTGAAGTTTATTGTATAAGTCGACCATAAAATAATTCTTTACTTCCTTCATTCTTTATAAATTTGCCTCCACGGAGCAAGAACCAGCACGGGACTTGAGTGTGTGTGCTGAACATCGAGTTGTAACTTGAGTGTTTGCTGAACATCGAGTTGTAACTTGAGTGTCTGCTGAACAACAAATGGTAGAATTACGCTACTCACATTTCTAAGACTCAGTAGCGCCCACAGCCCATCAAGGAATACCTGAACACCCCCCCCCCCCCCCCCCCCCCGCCGCCCTTCTGGTCATCTCGCGACGCACTAAGTAGAATAATGTTCAGACTCCAATCGTCATTTCCCCTGGACTGTATAACAGACCACTCAACTTGTGTGTCTAATCGAGGCTCCGGCCGAGTTTTAATTGGCGTGGCCGCTAATTGAATCTATTATGAAAAATATAGTTTGACCAGCCACGACCAGCTCTGTGCAGCCGGGCCCTTGACCAGCGGTGGCACAGCTTGAGTTCCCAAGACCTTGTCCAGGCACAGCAGTGCTCGTCAGGGTCGTACCGCAACCCGTCCTCTTAAAAATAACTTCACTTTCGCTCGTATACGCGCTATGACCAAATTTGGACGTAATTTCAAATGATATCGACTCACAAAAGTGACGTACTGTTCGGTTTTCTGTTTGAGTCGTCCGGCTTACTCGGCCAGCTTAGAAGAGGAAACTTTCCATTAACGTTTTTCATAACGTTTTGAAACTTTATGAGAATTTCCTGTCCACCTAACCTATCAGAGGACCCTTAACTTACTATTGTTGAGAAAAAAAATCCCAAATTTATATTATTTTTTTTTTCATTTTCAAATTACGTCCATATTCGGCCATACTGGTAAACGGTGAAAAGCGACGTTCTTTTTAAGAGGACAGGTTGTCCTATAGTTAGTAACATACTTAGTAACCCTGGAAACACAAACCGTAACTGTCTCTATTTTCCGCTTGTTATAACTTGCAATAAAGTTGTTACGTCTTGGCTTAACGTGTTTATACCGTATTAGAACGTTATTACAATTTAAACATCAGGGCCCCTTCCCCCCCTCTCTCTTTTTTGGCCTTTCATTCGGACCCCCGCAAAAAAGATTCCCCCATCCTAAGTGGCTTAATAAAAATAAAGTTCGTCCTTACCTTGACTTGTTCCAGTCGTCTCCTCGGAACCTGGAAGAAAATAAACACAAATTCAATAAATCGTTTGGTCTAATCTGAACAAAATGAATAAATTTGTGTTTTATCTGACGTTGAAGAAACCCCCCCCCCCCTGCCACTTTCAACTAGCTTGTAAAATACGTAACTGGGATTCAAAGCCATCGTTGTGGGTTATATTATGGGGGGTGATTGGTGGCTTCACTGGGGCACCTCGAATATAAGCCAGGGGCCAGATTCACGAAAGCACTTACGCAAGCACTTACGAACGTGTACATCTTTCCTCAATCTTTGACGGCTTTGATTACATTTATTAAACAGTTTACAAGCATGAAAACTTGCCAATCAACTGTTGTTATTGTTATAAACAGCCTCCTGGTGCTTCGGAGCTCATTAACTGTTTAATAATTGTAAACAAAGCCGCCAAAGATTGAGAAAAGATGTACAGGTTCGTAAGTGCTTGCGTAAGTGCTTTCGTGAATCTGGTCCCAGGAATATATTCACTGAATAATTCCATTCACTTTATCACTGAATACTGTAAGAACCGTGAACTGGGACCATAGTTCTGGTGCGGCCAGCCCTGTGGCCCTCCAGGGAGGCCAGTGACTTGCGTCTGGTTTTAATCAAAATTTAATTACTTTGTCGCTGGCTATTAACTCTTGAAGGTATTATGGTACGTTGGAAATTGGCTCAGGCGCACACTTGTTATACTATTTATAAGTGAATTTAACGCAAGATTACGCACATTGATACGTATTCACAAATACACACAAATATACTCAAATAAAGATACATGCAGAGAAAAATTCACACACGCTCTGATACACACACACACACACACACACACACACACACACACACACACACACACACACACACACACACACACAGATGAGGGTTGTAGGATCCTCTAAGATGGCTTGAACAGGTTGCAGAGATGGTCAGAGAAATGGCTACTGGAGTTCAACACGAGCAAATGTAAAGTTATGGAAATGGGATTACGTGAAAGGAGACCAAAGAGACAGTACACAATAAAGGGGAACTGCCTACCTGTGACGACGCTAGCAAGAGACCTGGGCGTGGACGTAACACCTAATCTAACTCCTGAGGCACACATAAATAGGATATCAACAGCAGCGTACTCTACACTGGCAAAAGTTAGAACATCATTCAGAAACCTAAGTAAGGAGGCATTTAGGGCGCTTTACACTACCTACGTGAGGCCAGTCTTAGAGTATGCCGCACCATCATGGAGTCCCCATCTGATGAAACACATAAGAAAACTGAAAAAGGTTCAGAAGTTTGCAACGAGACTCGTCCCAGCGTTACGAGGGATGGGATATGAAGAGCGCCTGAAGGAACCGAACCTTATGATACTAGAAAAAAAAGGGAGAGGGAGGATATGATAGGAACGTATAAAATACTCAGGGGGATTGACAGAGTGGACATAGACGAAATGTTCACACCGAATAGTAACAGAACGAGGGGAGATGTGTGGAAGCTGGAAACTCAGATGAGACACAGAGATGTTAGGAAGTTTTTTTAGTGTGAGAGTAGTGGAAAAATGGAATGCACTTAAGGAGCAGGTTGTGGAAGAAAACTTTATTCATAATTTTAAAACTAGATATGATATGGAAATAGGACCAGAGTCATTGCTGTAAACAACCGATGGCTCGAAAGGCGGGATCCAAGAGTCAATGCTCGAACTTGCAGACACAACTAGGTGAGTACAACTAGGTGAGTACACACACACACACACACACACACACACACACACACACACACACACACACACACACACACACACACACACTGGTGGTACGTGAACAAGGGGACACAGGTGGAAACTGAGTACCCACATGAGCCACAGGGACATTAGAAGGAACTTTTTCAGTGTCAGAGTAGTTAACGGATGGAATGCATTAGGCAGTGATGTGGTGGAGGCTGACTCCATACACAGTTTCAATTGTAGATATGATAGAGCCCAGTAGGCTCAGGAACCTGTACACCAGTTGATTGACAGTTGAGAGGCGGGACCAAAGAGCCAAAGCTCAACCCCCGCAAGCACAATTTGCAGAGTACAATTAGGTGAGCACACACACACACACACACACACACACACACACACACACACACATACACACACACACACACACACACACACACACACACACACACACACACACACATACACACACACACACACACACACACATACACACACACACACACACACACACACACACACACACACACACACACACACACACACATACACACACACACACACACACACACACACACACACACACACACACACACACACACCAAGTCGAATGAATTCACAAAAATATCTGAGACATCCAGGGACACCGCAGTCCCTGGATTGACTGACTCCACATTGTCGCTAACTAACTCGAATTCCTGATAGACTTTGCATTAGTTGCAACACTAACAATAGCGTCTCTAATTAGTACTGAACGTTACAATCACCTTTCCGATTGTATTTTGCGCGTTAGCGGAGAGGCGATGGAAAATCCTCGTGATTGTATCTATACGAAGAAAATATGGACTTGTTTTCTATATTGAAAAATTGGAGAGTCTTTGAGGTTCAGAGAGAGAGTGTAAGAGGAAGTGTGTATATATATATATATATATATATATATATATATATATATATATATATATATATATATATATATATATATATATATATATTGCATTAGACTGCAAAATACAGTTATTAAGGGAGTGAGCCAGCATGTATCGTACGCAGCTTAAATGGTGTACGATTCTCAATTCACATTATAATTTTGAAAAGGAATTCTGAATTAATTTCTCAGCATACGTGGAGAGTTACTGAACCAATTAATAGGAATATAAATCACTGCTCAGTAATTAAAATTTTAATTCAATGTTACCTAAGGATTTAATTTTTTAAAGAACAGGTTATATATATATATATTTATTGATTTATGTATTTATTTTATTTTATATTATTTTATTTTATTTTTATAAGTCCAGTGGAATTTTTTTCTTTCCCAGAGCCAGTTTTATCTTTACTGTTTTTATTTTATTATTGAAAGCAAATTTTATTTGTTTTGTGGGTATTTGTCACCTGTTTTGAGACAACTGGAAATAGTCCGGAATCATTTGGTCACTTGTCTGAAGGCATTTCTTACAAGTCCGGTGGGCATTTGTCACCTGTGATGGCTCAGGTGTACCATAAATATTGAGTGATGACTATGCACCCATTCTAGCAACCCATAGTCACATACGGGAGCAACAGCAAGCCGGGTTCCACACCGTCACAGGAACAGTCTGCCCTCGTTTTAATTAAGCAGGAAGTAAGCTAAACGTGACAGCGCCTGATTACTATCTCGACCCGTTTTCTCTAAGTGTCACGACGTCATGAAAATGATGTATTGAATTCCGCCGAACTTCTAACTTAACCGAGGACCCCACGTATAGAAAACGTGACAGGCTCGTGTCTAATAGCTTCTCTGACCTACTGTCTAATAGCTTCTATAGCCTACTGTCTAATAGCTTCTATGACCTACAATCCAACAGCTTCTCTGACCTGTCCAAAAACGCAAAACCATTACGAATATATAACACTTGGAAGGGTTCAGGCTAAGGATTTTGGGATGGGTCAGGAGGGGAAAGGAATGGTGCTCAACCACTTGGTGGACGGTCGGGGGATTGAACGAGGACCTGCATGAAGCGAGACAGTCACTCTACCGTCCAGCCCAAGTGGTTGGGTTTTAACGTAGAGGGTGTTATATTCTATTTTGTGTTGCTTTGAGTTGTAACTCAACTCAATCAAAGACGTTAACGATTGAGTTGGGTTGTGTAAGATCATACCGGAAAGTCGTTGATGATGTTGTGGAAATTACAGAGACCAAGTTTCAGTTTGGTAAACATAACATAGATTTTCTTTGACAATTTGCAGGAAAAAAATCTGCAAACTTTGGACATTAAAAAAAAAAGGGTGAGGTGTGTGTTCAGGACACCGACTTTGGTGAGCCAATGGTAATATGTTTTGTGTTTTGAGCGACCAATCACTACTCAGGATAGACCCTGAGAGGAGTGGACATAGACGTGAGTCACGTGACCCCGGGGGCTCACGTGACGGGGGCGCGACATGTATAGTGGCAAAGACGGAGCTCAAAGCCTTATTTTGGTCACTCAGATGGCCCTCAAGCACCTTGATCTTCCAGTCCCTTGTCTTGAACTACCATAACGTACTAAATACAAAGTTCTAACCTAACCAGAAACGAACGAGCCTAAACAACCCACCTAACCCAACCTATGGTTAGAAAACGTGGATTATTTGTGAGCCGCTGCTTTTCAGAGTGATCGGTACGTT
>NC_091188.1:10729769-10747269 GCF_040958095.1 Procambarus clarkii | reverse complement strand
TTCATCGGTCAGTATCATTATTCTTTCCACCGGTGGGTACAGGAACAGACGACTTCTGACTCCTGTTAGCAGGTTGGGGGCCTGCAAATTACCATAACTCACGGTAAACTTTACCCACTAGTTTTTTTCCTGCAACACGACCCGCAAATAGTTTTACAACCAGGTACCCCATCTACGGCTGGGTGAAGAGAGGCGAACAGTTAAGGGTTGGATTCTAGTCAATCCCCTCTTACTCCCCCCCCCCCCTCCCCAGGCCAGGACTCGAACACAGACCAAATTGCTCACGAGGTGTGGGGAGAGCGTTATACCGCTGCGCCACTACTGGCGATTGATGTGTGATACTTGAGGGGACTTATCAGGATAAAGCTCTTGGAAAGCTGGATACAACCAATAATTATTTAATTGATCTCCAAACACCAGCTTGCATTTAAACACGAAGAATTATGTTTAACAAACGTCCATTAAACACGAAAGAGAACTGTGGGGCTGCATGCATCTTTCTTGATTTTGAGAGTGTTTGATCCCGACTGAACGAAGATAGTGAAGGCGTAGCCAGTAATTGCGAGGAAAGAGACGAAGAAGGCTAAGCTGGAAACACCATTGATCACACCAGTGAGAAAGGTGAAGCAGGTGAAGCATATGCTCTTGCCGGAGACAAAGGTGAGCTTCACGCCGTTGGAGGAGCAGACCAACAACAACAAATCCTTATCAGAGATGGCCACATCAGTAGCCTCGTTAAATAAAGAGCCTCCAGCCTCCTTTGGGAACTGGACACTGGCAAAGAAAGAGGCCTTTACGAGTCCCTTTCCCCTGGGGGAGGCCCCCCGCTCATTCTGGGTGACGCAGGTGGTGAGGGAGGTGTCTCCGAGAGGCAAGAGGGAGGGAGGGAGGGAGAGAGAGAGAGAGAGAGAGAGAGAGAGAGAGAGAGAGAGAGAGAGAGAGAGAGAGAGAGAGAGAGAGAGAGAGAGAGAGAGAGAGAGATTTAAGAGCTTCGCTTCACAGTGGCTTGCTGCTGCCTTCTCTCTCTCTCACTTTCTCTCTTTTCTGTGTATGTTTCTGTGTCTCATTGTGTTTTCTGTATGTCCTCTCTTCCTGTTTCTCTGTGTGGTTTTGTTGTTTGTGTTTTTTTTCTTCTTTATGCCATTAGTTGCATTGTTTGCTTTATTTGCACCTCATTTGATGGTACGGAGGACACACACACACACACACACACACACACACACACACACACACACACACACACACACACACACAATGAATACTGAAGATAAACACAGATAATAATACAGAAGGCTACACACCAATTAACTCTGGAACAATGTGCCTTTCATTCTATTTTCGTAGAAACGTGTACGATGTTGACGAAGTGTGGAACAGGGTGGAGAAATTTGTATCGAGTTAGAAGAAAAGATGGGCAGAAGAGGGTGGAATGAGGGGGGGGGGACAGAAGGATTAAAATGGAATTGAAAGGTGGGAAGAAGAGGGGTGGAAAGACGATGATAAAAGAATGGAAGAAAGGTAGAAGAGAATGGAAGAATGATGCGCGGGTGGTAGTGGGCGGGAGGTCCAGACTAAGGTGTGAATCCTTCACAAGGAAGAGTTTTTCTGTTATATATATATATATATATATATATATATATATATATATATATATATATATATATATATATATATATATATATATAATTTTTTTTTTTTTTTAAGTTTGTGAGGGTACCACCTCTGGTGCCAATGTGGGGACCCATAGCCTCGGAGAAGAAAATAAAAAGTATTCAGAGGAGACCTTGTGGTTTCTCACTGAACACTAATATTATCTTCTCCTACCACCCCCCATTCTTTTGTATGTACACATATATATTTACTTTATTTGAACTTTGTTACAAAAAAGGAGTTACATATGGGTTACATATACATATATATATATATGTATATATATGTGTGTATATCACGAAAATAAACACGTGATTAAGAATGTGACAATGTCAGACCACGGAGGAAAAATGAAACAGGAAATTTCCTTAAGTACTTTCGTATATTAAATACATCTTCAGAAGGTCACATATGTATATATATATATATATATATATATATATATATATATATATATATATATATATATATATATATATATATATATACACATGGATATCCCGTCTATCCCCCACACCAATTCCGCCACTAATAGTCCTGAGCCTTGCCCCAAAGCCGCCGCTAATATCCGCCCCTACACGACTGATCAAAACTCCTACGGGCTCACCATAGCCCGTGCTACTTGGGACTTTGTTCCAAGTAGCGAATCTTTAACAACAACAACATACACGACTGAGCCGCTCTAGGTAAGTGTAACGAAACTGGGTTAGTCTCAAGCATAAAATCAATGTTATAATTTACTCCAAAAGTGTTGTGTTAATCATTAATTTATTTTCTATAATGGAGAGCGACTTTAATAACTAGACCAAATGACAGTGCAGGGAGGGAATGATTCTCGCCGAACGCGACTACTCCCAAACCCTCGAACGAGTCTCAAGATTAATCCGTCGCAGTCTCATCTTCCCAGCTCAAAGAAATACCTTTGTAATGACTTTCGAGTTCATCACATGTCTTTTATCTGTAATGAAAAGGTTCAGTCAACGAGTGGGAGGAGGTAGAAGCCTTCTGCGGTACTCTTGACTGGACAAATTCAGAGCAGAATTCAAGACTTTTATTCACTTCATGAGAGCAATTTCGTGGTTTTAAAAGCTAGACTTTCCGCTTTAAGACCTGAAGGTTTTTCATGCGTTGTGGTGCATTGTATGAAAGCTGACTTGAAGTAAGATTAACATCTTTAATTTAACAAGGTGCATTTCTTATCGTTAATTTACTGGGTAGTTATCGCTTCCATAAACACAGATGGCCTTTAAATGGATAATTAAATTTCTATTAATGTATATCCCAGAGTAGTGTGGTAATATATATCCCAGAGTAGTGTGGTAATATATATCCCAGAGTAGTGAGGTAATATATATCCCAGAGTAGTGAGGTAATATATATCCCAGAGTAGTGTGGTAATATATATCCCAGAGTAGTGTGGTAATATATATCCCACAGTAGTGTGGTAATATATATCCCAGAGTAGTGAGGTAATATATATCCCAGAGTAGTGTGGTAATATATATCCCAGAGTAGTGAGGTAATATATATCCCAGAGTAGTGAGGTAATATATATCCCAGAGTAGTGAGGTAATATATATCCCAGAGTAGTGAGGTAACACTGACAATTTTCTTGCAACCGTGAAAACAAAAGCTATTTTCATTACAATCTACAAATAAACAAATATAAATGGCTATGTGGCGGAATTCCTCATTGAATTGTTAGTGGCAATGTGGGTATCGTATCAGTTGTAGCAATTTTGTGGCCCTCAGTTCGAACCCACATTTAAAAATTCATTAGAAAGGTTTGTTTTTAATACAAATGATGGAAATCGCAATATTTTTGAAAGATTTATCAACAATTTGATAAAGTTTCTCTATATTGCAATGGAAACCCAGGCACGCGAATAAGAACCTCCAAACCAGCCTGAAACGTCGAAATAAGCCATAAAAAAGATACTTTTTGATTTTTTTGTTTACACAATATCTCACTTATTTTTAACGATGTACCATCAAACCTTAATACCTTTTAACAACCAATTGCTCACTCTTCTAGGACTATTTCTCCTGATTTTCTCGGGAACCAATAAGAGCCAGGTGACTGTGCCGTCTGGCCCAGTCACCTATAGCATAGCCAGGCACCTAACTGCAACTTTTGCGACATTGGATTCGCAAACATAACAGTCAATCATCTGCCCATCGTTCTCCCTGTTCGTGTCCAGGACTCAGTGAACTGCTGCCTCTTAACCAGTGGACCAGCGGACCCCCTTCGTCAGGCAGGTCAGCTGCATTGCCTTGCTATTCATGCAAGCAGTAGCGTTATTGACAAGGATAAGCAACAAAATCCAATTATAAATGTCATAGAAAACTGAGATATATAATAATATAGGGTATACTAAGATAAATTCTAGTGTTAATCTTCAGAAACTGACGTGTTGTTCAAAATATATATTACTGCGGGTCTCTCGAGTGCTTTACATTTCGTTAAGAGTTGAATTCTCTCGATGTTAATATTCAGTGAAAGAATTTTCTCTAGGAACTCAGGTTAGCAGTTCAAACAGACGCATGGAGCGAGAGCTCTCTTTACCGTCAACTGTCTGGAGGTTAGCACAGACGGGTTGCAACACTCTCTCAGAGGTAGTTGGTCTTGAATCGTGTTATCAGCGTCCCGTCGTGGATTCCCCACTCCCTCTCTCTCTCATTATCTCACACTAGCTCATGTATACACTGCTTGCTCGCTCTCTCTCTCTCTCTCTCTCTCTCTCTCTCTCTCAGTTGAAGGCCAAGTATAACAAAGGAACAGCGATACAAATGATATGTCAGTTTCCAGCAAACACAAGACTATATTTATCATAATACTGATAACAGCTCTTGTTTGTAACATTTCACGATTGAAAAACTGGACCGTATTAAAACATTGTCTTGTAATCATTTTAAATAGCGGACCGACGAGATTGTTTAAGAAACCCTTCTCAACAATTCTCGCTAAACAACACACAGGTCGCCCGAAGAGAAAAGACTGATAAATAGGAACTCAGGCGATATCAGACCATTTGGCATAAAGGAAGCTGCGCTTTAGTAAGCTTATTAAAGCAGTGCCTTTAAACAAGATAGAGCTTTAGATGCCCTCTAATACTTTACAGAAGGAGTCTCTTGCTCTACATCCCTCTATATCTACTCTACTCAGTGGCTTCTTCCCTCTCTATATATATCTATTCATCTTCCCCCTATTACTGCGTCTGTCATGCTTCCTCCATACTTCACTAAGATTCTAGCATCTTGCTTCCCTCTCTCCTTCTCTCCGTCTTTAGCCAAGCCTTCACGTATCTCACTGTTCCTATATACTGATCTTCCTTTGTATAATTATCTGTCTCCATTTCTCTTCTTTCTTCCACTTTCTATATCTACGTCTTTCACTTACTAAAACTGCCTCTCTCTCTCTCTCTCTCTCTCTCTCTCTCTCTCTCTCTCTCTCTTTATATATATATATATATATATATATATATATATATATATATATATATATATATATATATATATATATATATATATCGCCATTTCTCTATCTCAAGCCCCCCTCTTCTTTCCCGCCCCTCCTCTCTCACCCTCTTCTCTAAAACTCCTCTCTCTTTCCAACCCATTTCCTTTAACCCTTCCCTCTCACCCTCCCTCTTTCACCCACTATCCACCCCCTATCACCCTTTCTATTCCACACTCTCTAAGCCACTCACTTTTCCACTTTCATCCACTCTCTACCCACCTCCCCCCTTTACCGCCTCTCCCATCCCTCTCCCTAAACTTGTCTCTCACAACCTCTTAACCCCTTTCCTTCACTCCATTTCCTTCGCGGTTCCCTACTTAATTGATTGACTTTGGGAAAAGTCTTTACAATTCTGATACGTCTTACAGGCTAAGAGCCCTCACCACTCTCGATCTTCCAGGCTAAGAGCTCTCACCACTCTGGAGTCTTCCAGGCTAAGAGCCCTCACCACTGTGGGTCTTCCAGGCTAAGAGCTCTCACCACTCTGGTGTCTTACAGGCTAAGAGCTCTCACCACTCTGGTGTCTTACAGGCTAAGAGCTCTCACCACTCTGGTGTCTTACAGGCTAAGAGCCCTCACCACTGTGGACCTTCCAGGTTAAGAGCTCTCACCACTCTCGATCTTCCAGGCTAAGAGCTCTCACCACTCTGGTGTCTTACAGGCTAAGAGCTCTCACCACTCTCGATCTTCCAGGCTAAGAGCTCTCACCACACTGGTGTCTTCCAGGCTAAGAGCTCTCACCACTGTGGATCTTCTAGGCTAAGAGCTCTCACCACTCTGGGTCTTCCAGGTTAAGAGCTCTCACTACTTTGAATCTTCCAGGCTAAGAGCCCGCACCACTCTGGGTCTTCCAGGCTAAGAGAGCTCTCATAACTTCTCTGGTTAAGAGTTCTGATAGGAACTCTTAAATTATTGACAAATAAATTTTATTTGTCTCATTCCCTGATAAGCTAAAAATTGGTCACGAAAAATTGGTTACGAAAAATTGGTCACCAAACGAACTAATTAATAATGAGTTGATTAATTCGTATTATCACAAGGTGTAGATGAAGCCAGATACTTAATCAGTTTCATTTATATAGAACTTGTAACTAAATTATTTTAAACACTTTTAATAAGTCCTTTTTAAATACCTATTAGCTTTTTAAATCTATATTTCACTTATTCAATGCACATTTCTTTTCTTCTTAATCAAGATTAAAACAATTTGCCATGAAATAATGTTGTATTTTGAATGGTACTGCAATTGTGCGAATATACAGATTAGCAGAGAAACGCAATGAACAATGTAATTAGTAAAGTCAATAAAATTCAGAATGGATGAATTGGGAAGCCAATAACCAAATATATTGCAAAAAAACAAAATTACATCAAATCATAAAATTAAAAGTAAATAAAATAATAATGACTAAAATATTAATTTCAAATAAATAAGTGTAAAATTATATACAAATTATGAAAATACAAAAAAATAAAAAGAAAACTCAATTAATTAAGGAGAGCAGTGGCGTCATACAAGAGGGTATCCGTTACAAATCAATACAAGGGAATTTACAGAAAAAAGTACCATATATGAACAAAATTCATTCGCCATGAACCACAGGGGAAAGTGTTCCATCGGCTGCCTATATTAGGACGCACAGATCATCTCAATTGTTATCGTAATGTCGTTAAACTATTAACGCTGCTCATAGGAAGGGTCATTAAGCGCTAACTACCGGGAGGCAACTTAGGTCATATTTGCAACACGTGCTCGCAAGGTCCCGTAATGTTGCTTATGCCAGGCGGCACTGTGCACCAGCTGTTTCCACCTGCACCACACTCAATATATATATATATATATATATATATATATATATATATATATATATATATATATATATATATATATATATATATATATATATATATACAACCGTCACCACAGTGGTTATATAACCCATGTTTCCACAGTCAATATATACATCACCTGCCCCACAGTTACTATACACTACCTGTCTCACAGTCACTGTACCCTTTCTACTCCAGTCACTAACAACCACTTGTCCCACAGTCACTATTCATCATCTAGTTCCTCATTGAATATATATTACCTGTCCCATAGTAAGTGCATACTGTTTCCAGTCACTATACACGACCTCTCCATCATCACTGTCTATTGACCAAATGTCCCAAATGGGACTATTGGTGAGTAGCTAATTGTTCCATGTACAATTAGGTACTCGTCTAATTGTAGTTGCCTAATTTTACCAAACGAGGGTTGAGCTTCGGCTCTTTGGTCCCGCCTCACAGATGAGGTAGGACCAGCTGTGAGGTAGTGAACAAGTGCAGTCAGTTTGTTCATTACCTCGGCACATAACAATGATTTATAGTGTCTTTGTGGCTCATTTTAGGTACTCAGTTTCCACCTCTGTTCCATTGCTCGAGTATCGCTCAGGCTAAATAGTCTATCCTTGTCTGCCCCCTATCAATTGTCCTGATAATTTTGTATGTGATAATCATGTCTCCTTCAAGCTATTCTGTCTTCAAGGGACGTATGATTTGATTATTTTGGGGGTTTTCACATAACCCTTACCTCTTAGTTACGGTACTGGTGGCATACTTCGTTGTGTGTTTGACCAGATTTGAACTTCACGATCAGAGTCACATATTCCAGGACTGATCTTACATGTGTGATACACAAACTAATACTGGTGATGTACACTGAAAACTGGTGATACACAAACTAATACTGGTGATGTACAATGAAAACTGGTGATACACAAACTAATACTCGTGATGTACAATGAAAACTGGTGATACACAAACTAATACTGGTGATGTACACTGAAAACTGGTGATACACAAAATCCTGAATGTTTCCTTATATTCTAAATGCTGGTCTCATGTTGGTTAACCTCAGAATGAATACTTTGTTGAATAACTGAAAGAGCTACTTGATCCTCCAGGCAAATATTACCACTAAGAGATATTCTGTAAAGACGCATAAATTACAATGCTCTTATGGGTAGATATAGAGATAGATATTTCAGTAAAATGCCCTAAAGGCTTCGAGATTGGATAAAATTTGGCTTCAAATTTGTAACAGTATACAGAGTTGCAGAGTTATGGAATAAATCATACATTTGTAAGCTTTGGTTATTCAATTTAAGTCTTATTTGACCAATTATTACATATACAATGTATTTATTTCTGTATCTAAAGATTACGTTGTTAAACTGGCTTTTTTGTTGACTTACTTGACGTTCAACAGAGATACATGAATATACGTCAAGGACTTAACAATATAAAAACATAAATCCTCCAGTAAATGGCCAATTAAATAATAATCCGGAATGGGATGAGCAATGAAGGACAGAGGCAATTACAACAGCATCAATCCACTGACTGACATTCAAGTTATGGCATCAATAATTTGGCGTCATGTTTAAATAATTCTGTTGATGTGAGTACTTGTACTCACCTAAGTGTGCTTGAGGGGGCTGAGCTTTGGCTCTTTGGTCCCGCCTCTCAACCGTCAATCTACTGATATACAGATTCATGAGCTTCTCAAGCTCTATCATATCTACATTTGAAACTGTGTGTGGAGTCAGCCTCCACCACATCACTTTCTAGTGCATTCCATTTACTAACTACTCTGGCACTAAAAAGTTCTTTCTAACGTCTCTGTGGCTCATTTGGGTACTCAGCTTTCACCTGTGTCCCCTTGTCCGTGTACCACCCGTGTTAAATAACGTGTCTGCGTGTGTGCAAGCGAATATGTATGTTTGTGTATATATTCTTGTGACTGCAAGATCGAGGTTTTAGCTCTTGATTTCCTCAGCTCTTCAAACAGTCGGTAGTTTTATATAGTGATTCCAGACCTATCTTCACCATCACTTATCCTAGATGATTGGATAAGTAACGTTCCAAACTGATGTTTCATACTCTCGACGGCACTTTCAGTAGCAACTAATATTACGCGGTATAAACGCAATTTCGGGAGACAGGATTGGAGTTAAGTCTACTTCTAAATTCATTTCTTTAATGCTTCGAAAGTTTGTTATTATTTCCAGTTTCAGGTGAGATATGGCGTCTCAGCCAGCGTTCTTTTCCTGGGATCCAACTTTGCTACTTGGCACTTGTTAGTCTTGAACTCTTTAGCAGTAGTGCTGAACTCTCCCTCTCTCTCCATCATACCTACAGTCAGTTTATTTCACAATTTATTGGCTAATTACATTTGTGTATCGGGTTAAATGTGTGTGTGTGTGTGTGTGTGTGTGTGTGTGTGTGTGTGTGTGTGTGTGTGTGTGTGTGTGTGTGTGTGTGTGTGTGTTCTTGTTTGTGTGTATCGTATGTGTATGTTTTGTGCGCGAACTCCTTCCTTTCATAGTGTATTTATTTGCGTGGATGTGCGTGGGGTGAGTGCGTCTTCTTTCTACACGCATTCTGTACGGAACGTGGTTATACATTTTAGTCTGCGCTCCTACAGAGGTTAAAGTGTTAAAGATAATGCAGCGTACAATATGCCTCCGAGGCACGTCCTATTGCATACATTACGCCCCGAGACAGGTCGTTGTACATACATTACGCCCCGAGACAGATCGTAAGGCATACATTATGCCCTGAGACAGGTAGTCGGGTACATGGAGGCAGATTAATCTCCCCCCCCCCCCTCCTCCTCGGCCCACCCACACACACACACACACACAGGACCAGGACTCAGGGACAGCCACAAGCACTGTGGCGTATGGTAATGAGGCCCAACACAGGTGTTTATTTAATATTCTCCGAGCCTCGCGCCGCCCTCCACAACTTGTCTTATCGTGCGACCACAGATGGCGGGAGGAGGGGGACGACGAAGGCCGGACAGAAGGTGCGTGTTGCAAGGACAAAAAACCCCCTTTTCATCTCTTTTTTTAGAGCCTTTTTAGATTCCATTTAGATCCTATTATGATCATATTTACACAAGTTGGCCGGGTGGAAAGTATTGTTTGCTGTTGCATCCTACTTGGCCCAGGTGTTTGTCTTTCCTGATTGTTCGCGACTCTGGGAGCTCTCATCTCTCGGGTCGGGTCTGAATACCGCGTCTGGATGAGACACTGTACTCAAGGCGGTATACACACACGCAGCTATTTTTGTCTCGCTACAGCAACTCATTATGTTTGGCTTCGTCGGGTATTCTTGCTCGTGGCCTGTAATGTCTCGTGGTCTTAATAGATACCATAAAGAACGAGTTTGTGAGCACTTGTAATGTTCTTCAGAGTCACGTGATTATCCTGACGTCTTCTAGTTTGTTTGTAAGCTTTAATTTGCTTCTCTATAGACAACAAGTGCTTCAAAACACTCAAATTTAAACGGTAAAAAATAAAATTAACTAATGCAAGTCTACGGAATATAGTATCCATATTTCACTACCACTGACCTCGTAAAGAGGGTGCTTAGCGACCGACCCCCCTTCGAGGGAGTCTCGGGGCGCGGCCTCGAACCTCTCATCATACTCCCACAAAATCACCTTTAATATTGATAAGTTTAATGAGGCTAGCCCCAAGCGTCTGACCTCTTAAACTTGGGCAGGCAACATAACAGACAAAAAGACATTCTAATGTATACAGATATGCTAGGATGGGTTACCTCGAGGTACTTGGAATAGTCCCTCTCTCTCTATCCCCCATTCCCTACACTTCACAACCTCCATTCCCCCCTATTCCCTCTTCCCCTTTCTCCCTCCCTCCTCTCTTCCCCCTCCCCCCATCTTCCCTCCCATTTTCTCTCTTTTCCTCTTCATATCCTCTCACCACTTCTCCTTATCTTCTCACCTCCCCTCTTTTCACACCTTTTTTCCCCCCTGAATATCTTCAAAATCCGAACAAATATTTTCTAACTTCAAGATGTTACACGACCAAAGATCACATTCTCTCCAAACATCTACCACCTACGGGCTACTCATGCCCATGTCACCTCTTGTGTTGGCTTAATCTTCATCAATCAATCACTTGTAACCACTCGGACTCTACCTTTGATAATGTTGACGAAGATCAACGCAACGCATCTCTTAGCGTCCTTAATAGAGGAATGGGAAGGAGAGAGGCAGAGACAACTAGTGGGAAGAAGAGTCAAAGAGAACGGGAGGGAGGTAATATATCAGGAGATAGCACTTAGCCATTACAACTACAGAACGCTTGGAAGGAACGAGGATAAGGATTTGGGATAGGAGAGAGTGGGAAGGAATGGTGCCCAAACACCTGGACGGTCGGGGATGGAACGCCGAGCTGCAAGAAGCGAGACCGTCGCTCTACCGTCCAGTCCAAGTAGTAAGGAGGGAGGAAGAGAGGTAAAGAGAACGGGAGAGGGAAAGATGTGGAGAGAATGGGAGGAAGGAGACGAGAAGGAGGGAGCGAGGTAGAGAGAGAACGAGAGATAGAGAATACCCGGGTACCACCTGGTGACCTGAAGCAGGAGTCGTCAAGCACCCGAGTGTCTACTTACGAAACCTGTACATCATTCCTCAATCATGGAAGTTTAATTTGAATTCATTAAACAGTTTACGAGCTCCGAGGCACTACGAGGTTGGTTATGAAGATAATTATCATGGGGCCGGGAACGACCTCGTAGCGTATTCAAGCTCGTTAACCAACTCATCAATACAAGCGAAGTCCCCTTAGTTGAGGAATGATGAAGCGGCTTCGTTAGTGAATGCGTGATGATTTCTAGCTCTCATAAACTTTGACATGAGATCCAAAATTTTGTTATTGAAGAGTGGTGTGGCTTTTTATGCTAATTCTTCATTTTAATATGTTAATATCTTCATATGTTAATTCGTTAATATTTTAACCGTTTACATAAATGCAGAGAAGATATATGGATTCGTTTATTATGAGTTGCGTTGTGCATTACCCAATGCAGAATATTATCATTAAGAAAGCAGTGTTCATGTCTCAGAAGGCTTTGTGCCAGTATTGATTATCGAAATTCATACATATTAAGAAATGTAAATTTAAATTAATTCTATCGATAAATGTATTTTTTTCGAAATTTAGCTATGTACTTTTGGTAAATAAAATACTGTAATTTGAAAACATTCACCAGAGATTCATAAATTCATTCAAAGCAAAACCTTTGAATTATTTATTGTATAAAATATTTAGGTGTATTTCATGAATATAAAATATTTAATTTCACGCGTTTCCCTGAACCCAAAGCAAAAGGTATTTGTATAACGTGATGCTGAGATCCAAGAGCGGAATGATATTTCTGCTAGTAATACGGCGAGACGCTGAATCCACATCCTCAATATACTTGGTTTTGAAGAGGCTATTTGACGTATTGGTGGGGCAGAGTTACCTTCATGACTCTCTCGTAACTGTGTGTGTGTGTGTGTGTGTGTGTGTGTGTGTGTGTGTGTGTGTACTCACCTAGTTGTGTCTGCAGGATCGAGCATTGACTCTTGGATCCCGCCTTTCGAGCATCGGTTGTTTACAGCAATGACTCCTGTCCCATTTCCCTATCATACCTGGTTTTAAAATTATGAATAGTATTTGCTTCCACAACCTGTTCCTGAAGTGCATTCCATTTCCCCACTACTCTCACGCTAAAAGAAAACTTCCTAACATCTCTGTGACTCATCTGAGTTTCAAGCTTCCATCCATGTCCTCTCGTTCTGTTACTATTCCGTGTGAACATTTCGTCTATGTCCACTCTGTCAATCCCTCTGAGTATCTTATACGTTCCTATCATGTCCCCCTCACCCTTCTTCTTTCTAGTGTCGTAAGGCACAGTTCCCTCAGGCGCTCCTCATACCCCATCCCTCGTAGCTCTGGGACGAGTCTCGTTGCAAACCTCTGAACCTTTTCCAGTTTCATTATATGCTTCTTCAGATGGGGACTCAATGATGAGTGTATGTGTGACACACACACACACACACTCCATGTGTGTGTGTGTGTGTGTGTATTCACCTAGTTGTGTTTTGCAGGGGTTGAGCTTTGCTCTTTCGGCCCTCTCAACTGTTTATTAACTACTTTTTCCACACTCACACACACACACACACACCAGGAAGCAGCCCGTGACAGCTGACTAACTCCCAGGTACCTATTTACTGCTAGGTAACAGGGGCACTCAGGGTGAAAGAAACTCTGCCCATTTGTTTCTGCCTGGTGTGGGAATCGAACCCGCGCCACAGAATTACGAATCCTGCGCGCTATCCATCAGGCTACCAGGCCACCCTGGTAGTGAGTGTGTGTGTGTGTGTGTGTGTGTGTGTGTGTGTGTGTGTGTGTGTGTGTGTGTGTGTGTGTGTGTGTGTGTGTGTGTGTGTACTTGTCTAGATGCTGTGTACTCTAATATAATTTTCTTTTCCAACTGAATATTGACTTAGCTTCGACATGTAACCCGTTCTATTTATTTACTAATCATTTGCGTGTCTAGTACCATTCATGTTCTCTCGTTCTGTTGTTACTCGCTTCCAACCTTGCTTCTCTGTCTTCTTGATCAATTCTCCATGTGATCTTGCATGTCGTTGTCATCTCTCTCTCTCCTCTTGAATTACTGTGTGTTGAATCACACTTTCACACACGAGGTTGTGTTGCTTAACACAAATATTTAAGTTCTCAAAAGTTAAAAATGATAAGTCACGTTAACGAACGAGTTAAGTAAACAGTTCATATAAATAAGCTACATTAACGAGTTAACAAATCAAATTAACAGGTTAACAAAAATTAACAAGTAAACGTGTATTAGAAGTCAAGTTAACGAGAATAACAAGTCAACAAATATCACAAATCAACTAAACAAATATAACAAATCAAGTAAACAAATATAACAAATCAAGTTAACCAATATAATAAATCAGCAAATATAACAAGTCAAGCTAACAAGTATAACGAGTCAGTTTACAAGTACAGTGTAGCTCAAGATAACGAGTCAAGTTCACAAGTACAGTGTAGCTCAAGATAACGAGTCAAGTTCACAAGTACAGTGTAGCTCAAGATAACGAGTCAAGTTCACAAGTACAGTGTAGCTCAAGATAACGAGTCAAGTTCACAAGTACAGTGTAGCTCAAGATAACGAGTCAAGTTCACAAGTACAGTGTAGCTCAAGATAACGAGTCAAGTTCACAAGTACAGTGTAGCTCAAGATAACGAGTCAAGTTCACAAGTACAGTGTAGCTCAAGATAACGAGTCAAGTTCACAAGTACAGTGTAGCTCAAGATAACGAGTCAAGTTCACAAGTACAGTGTAGCTCAAGATAACGAGTCAAGTTCACAAGTACAGTGTAGCTCAAGATAACGAGTCAAGTTCACAAGTACAGTGTAGCTCAAGATAACGAGTCAAGTTCACAAGTACAGTGTAGCTCAAGATAACGAGTCAAGTTCACAAGTACAGTGTAGCTCAAGATAACGAGTCAAGTTCACAAGTACAGTGTAGCTCAAGATAACGAGTCAAGTTCACAAGTACAGTGTAGCTCAAGATAACGAGTCAAGTTCACAAGTACAGTGTAGCTCAAGATAACGAGTCAAGTTCACAAGTACAGTGTAGCTCAAGATAACGAGTCAAGTTCACAAGTACAGTGTAGCTCAAGATAACGAGTCAAGTTCACAAGTACAGTGTAGCTCAAGATAACGAGTCAAGTTCACAAGTACAGTGTAGCTCAAGATAACGAGTCAAGTTCACAAGTACAGTGTAGCTCAAGATAACGAGTCAAGTTCACAAGTACAGTGTAGCTCAAGATAACGAGTCAAGTTCACAAGTACAGTGTAGCTCAAGATAACGAGTCAAGTTCACAAGTACAGTGTAGCTCAAGATAACGAGTCAAGTTCACAAGTACAGTGTAGCTCAAGATAACGAGTCAAGTTCACAAGTACAGTGTAGCTCAAGATAACGAGTCAAGTTCACAAGTACAGTGTAGCTCAAGATAACGAGTCAAGTTCACAAGTACAGTGTAGCTCAAGATAACGAGTCAGTTTACAAGTACAGTGTAGCTCAAGATAACGAGTCAAGTTCACAAGTACAGTGTAGCTCAATAAGTATACCAAATCAACAAAAATAACAAATAAACTTAACAAGTACAACAAGTATATCAAGTCAAGTATGACAAGTATAACAAGATTAATACATAAAATTCCAACCCAAATCAGGGGACTCTGGGAGGCGGCAGATCTCCTCTTCACTAACATCAAAAAGATGCGAAATGTTTCAGGTCGTCAGGTCTATCATCCGCCAAATTAGGCTAATTGCCTCGCTCTCCTCTTAACTAGGAAATAAGCCTCTTCAAACACCAGGAGTGTTCAGAGGAGCTCTCTCTCTTTCTCTCTCTCTTGGTTTGGGGTTAAGGTCCTGTCAGCCCTTGGATGATTATTAGGACCACCGCAAGTGTCTATATTGATCAACCGGTAAGTGGCTACTTTGTCCAGATCTAAGGTAAACTTTATGTGTACGTACAGGAGAGAGAAGGAAGGTAAACTCTCTCTCTCTCTCTCTCTCTCTCTTTCTCTCTCTCTCTCTCTCTCTCTCTCTCTCTCTCTCTCTCTCTCTCTCTCTCTCTCTCTCTCTCTCTCTCTCTCTCTCTCTCTCTCTCTCTCTCTCTCTCTCTCTCTGATGTTTAGTGTAATGACCCCAATGATTTAGAAATATGCAGCAGTGCAGGGGGAATGTATATACCTTTACGCTTATCTGCTATGAAGCGCGAGTGCTGGGATATGTATATATATATATATATATATATATATATATATATATATATATATATATATATATATATATATATATATATATATATATATAATGTGTGTGTGTGTTCACAGCAACAATGTTTTTCTGCGCTTACATAAAACAAAAGCTGCAACTGACATTTTTATTGGCGTAAGGACCTTAAGAGAAGCCTTCGGGCGGGAACTTGAGACATTCTTGTTGCCGTCATTAGATCAACTTGGTTGTGTGATGGGTAGGCACAGGCCTGCAGGGTTACGGCAACAGTCTCATGGATCAGGCGATTGCAGTGGGACGAGCCAGGGACCAGGTCAGGATACCGGAGTGGACGTACTCTCGAAATCGTCCACAGGTAATCGACAGGTGAGGTCTTCAATCTTATATATTTCAAATCCAGTACACTCTGGACGGTAATTTTTCCGTGGAAATAAACTATTAGTTCGTCAATGGTATAACAGTTTGATATAGTCTCCTGCTAGAGTGGCTCGTGTACACTAGTGGCTCCTGCAGGAGTGGCTCGTGTACACTAGTGGCTCCTGCAGGAGTGGCTCGTGTACACTAGTGGCTCCTGCAGGAGTGGCTCGTGTACACTAGTGGCTCCTGCAGGAGTGGCTCGTGTACACTAGTGGCTCCTGCAGGAGTGGCTCGTGTACACTAGTGGCTCCTGCAAGAGTGGCTCGTGTACACTAGTGGCTCCTGCAGGAGTGGCTCGTGTACACTAGTGGCTCCTGCAGGAGTGGCTCGTGTACACTAGTGGCTCCTGCAGGAGTGGCTCGTGTACACTAGTGGCTCCTGCAGGAGTGGCTCGTGTACACTAGTGGCTCCTGCAGGAGTGGCTCGTGTACACTAGTGGCTCCTGCAAGAGTGGCTCGTGTACACTAGTGGCTCCTGCAGGAGTGGCTCGTGTACACTAGTGGCTCCTGCAGGAGTGGCTCGTGTACACTAGTGGCTCCTGCAAGAGTGGCTCGTGTACACTAGTGGCTCCTGCTAGAGTGGCTTCTGCAGGTTGGATGCACGTACAATAGTAGGGTTAGAAAAGCCGGGGTCCAGGAGCTAACAGCTCGACTCCTACAGGCACAAATAAGTAAACACACACACTGTGGCACCAATCATAGAAACCCGAGGCACAAAATAGAGCAGCACCTCGCAGCCTTCAGGGGGTGCCAATTGGGTCGCCGGGGGGCCCTCAGGCCGCCCCTAAGGGACGTCACGGTCACATCGCTGGCGGGAAATTGGTTGTCAAGAGTATATTTTGCACATATATCGAGTTATTTTTTGCTCTCATTTGTCTTTTTGTCGGTCAGCTTAGTTCTGGGCTTCTGTTCTCTCAACTTGGGCTATAAGAGTCTCTGCAATAGCTTGTTGTGACCAACAAGCTGGAATACTTTAGCCACGAACATAGTGTACATGTAAAGTTAACTCTCGTGTGTTTTAACACCGAGAAGTGGGATGCGCCTATTGGTGTAGCAACCCGTTCTCGCACTCGTCAATATCTTGCTTATGAATAAGTGCATATGTGACATACTAATTTATTGTGAATATTTAAGTTTACCTTGAAAAGCTGAATAGAAAACCACAACCTAACCTAACTTTCTTAGTTCGTTAAGATATTACAATTTGTACTGAACCTATACCTATATTGATATT
>NC_091188.1:10687269-10724769 GCF_040958095.1 Procambarus clarkii | reverse complement strand
TACTGACTTTCCTCAGAGATGAGGTGTGTGTGTGTGTGTGTGTGTGTGTGTGTGTGTGTGTGTGTGTGTGTGTGTGTGTGTGTGTGCGTGTGTGTATCAAATTAACCCTGTTACACCCTTCGAGTATACCCCCCTTTAACAATACTTCATTTCGGGTATAATAAAACATATGCCTGTTATATTTTTTTTTTTATTTAACACTTAGGGAAATTGGCAATTAAATTTTATGACATTCATGCGATGAATTTGTGTCAGCGCGGATGACGATATGGTTTGTGGAGCCTGCATTATTTTCATCCCATTGTGAATTGAAACTTTAAACCTTTTTTCTTCAAAATACAATAAAACTGAATATAATCGCCAAGTTGTTGCAACATTCGTAAGGAAATTCACCTTTAGTTAAACAAAAACAGTTTATTGAATTTTATTAGCTTGACTTGATGCGGATATTCCTAGCAGCAGCCTTCCCTTTGAGCCAACAAAAAAAAAAGCGAATGAGAGAACATATTTCCATCTTCATGTTCGGAATTAGAATACTGAATGAAACGTCTCAATTTTCCTTAATCTCAATTACAACTTCTATACTTTCTTCAAAATTGATTCTCGGCAATTCAGACGATGAGCGCTGATGTGACCCCCTTTCAATTTCCGAGAAAATTATCATAATCCTCAAAATTTAATTGAAAAGAAATTTAAATTGTATGCTTCATTGGTTGATAACCGTAAGAAATATCCAGAATCGACTTTGAGCGGCTTCCAGTCTCAACCTCTCTTCAGCCCGTGATTTTCTCTATTGACAAGTAAAGAAGTTTAATCTCAAGAGACCTCGAGCATAAAGACCATAGCAAGAGGGTCGTATGCAGTAGTACATGCACGGCTGAGCCAATTTTAAGCCATGGTACCACAGTTATTAAGAAAAATAATTACACAACTGTACTGATAATGATGGTATTATTTAGGTTTCTGGTTGGGTTTAGGGAATATCAACCTCTGGAGGATTACTGATCACCATAAGGACTTACTGACCATCCAAAAATTATGCATGAATTCTAAACCTAAATAGTAAGTCTTGGAAGCATCCATAAACAGAGGGAACAAACCTGACTTGTGAGCTGCAGTACTGAACAGTTTCCGTCGCCACGGAACTACAAAGCGTTGTTGAGTAACCAGTTTTGTATGCAAACTGAAAGTCAGATAATCATACAAATTATCTACAATTGAAAGTAGATAATACAATAATTTCTTTAATAGTTTGTTTATGGCGACAGATCTGTAATTTTCAGAGGATACAAAAGCTCGGCAGTTGTTTGGAATGTTAGTAAGTACAGAGGTGTTTATTACAGATGCCAATGTACCGTGGGAGAGAAAGTCTGTGAGACGCTTAGACATACAAATTCTGCGTTCTATGTTTAAGGTTGTCAGAATATATGTTAAACGGGACTATCATATCTCCCACGCTTTAACTTTTTTCAGCTTTCTCGACCATTATAGGCGGGGGTGGGGGGGGGGTGGGGGGTTACAGTGTGCAGGAAGTTAACGTTAGGGGGCAGAGTGTATGGAACTGTCACATAGTTAAATCATTTTTAATCTCATTTGTCTGGTATATAGCACTGTTGTAAATCGTTGAATATCTATATTTAACACATTAAATATATTTAGATATATTTAATGTGTTAGATCTAATGATTTAATGTTTAGATCGTATATATTACGATCGTCATGGATACCATGAAGTATCCATGACGATCGTAACCCTTTTGCATGGGTAACGAACGAAGCATGGACATTTTATTTTTCTAAGTTCACGAAAAATTAAAACAAAATCTTCAAAGGTTGTCAGCAGCCTTTGATTTCGCTATATTATCTTTCTCTTTTATTAATCCTCCTTTACGGCACGATATTGAGCTCCACAAAGACACCTTGCTGAATCTTGCGTAGGAGTCTTCGTGCAGAGCTCCTGCGAACTTTTGTGACACAGCCACTTCTGAGGAAATACACGACGCTTAGTGGATGTAGGTCCCGGTGTTGTTGTTCTTTAAGATTCGCTACCTGGAACAAAAAGTTCTAAGTAGCACGGGCTATGGTGAGCCCGTTGTAGGAAGGTCCCGGTGTGTCGAAACACTTGTCTCTCACAGTCAGGGCAGTGACACATATTGGCCAAACATATACTACAAAATGAAAATGATACCATGTCAATTTAAAGGATAACTTGTGAATTTTAAGAAACTTCCGTTGCAAGTTTTACATTTTTGAAAGCTACTTATGTTTTATGATGTAAACTACTTTCTCTGGATCGTTTAAATTACAATTTTTATCATTGGGTGATTTACTTTAGCACAGCGGTCTACGTCCTCGGCTCACAGTCGATGAATCCAGCTTTAATCCCCAGGCAGAGCAGAAGTGGTTGGAAACTTTTTTCGCCTGCTCACCTAGCAGTAAATATATATCCGGGAGCTAGACAACTGTTGTGGGTTACCTTCGAAGGGAACGTTGGCTTTGGGGGGTGGGGGCATCGATAAGCCTTAGAACCTTTCCTTTCCCCGAAAAGAGGAATTAAATCAAAGTTATCATGCGTTTTAACTATCATAGTCTCTCACAACATGATAACAATTACTCACGAACTGCTATGTTTTCACAAACTCATAAATTACGATACTCATATTCTCCCACACAATGATTCCTCACACAATGATACTCTCGTAAAACACAATTGCTTCTCTATACAAGTAATGCTGCAATCACACGAACAATTAACAACAAACTCACAGTTGTTCAACTTTTGTTTATGTAAAGAGATGCCATTATTTTTAAGATCACTGTCTGGAAATACGCGCCATGAATACAAAATAAAGTAGTTACCCCCGTCAAGTTATTGCCAACTTTAGTTTTTAGATTAACTGAATATCCGTTATCTTCATTAACTACGTTAAAAACGTAACTATTGTTACAGACACGAACAGACACGAACACAAGCAACGAACTAAACCACGAACTAAAAGCATTCTAAGCAGTATGCATAGAAACCATTAATGAGCTTTAATGTCTATTAATAGCTTGCATTTTTTTAAGTAATGATTCGTTCCGTAAATAATGCGACGTATTAGATGAGAGGACAGGTTGAATATGTAATACGTAATTCTTCACATTTCTTCTTTACTATGCAAATTCTCAAATTTTTTGTGAACTATATCTTAAGCCATCTTTCGTTTTCATGATTTCTTAAGCGTTATATTGCGTGTAAAAAAAAATTCCAATCCAGACGCATTCGACGCTATAGGTAGTTCTATCTAGGCCTTTACTCCTTAATCCGCTGAAACGTGATTATTACGGTGTTCTTAATTTCACTAACCCACTGGAACTCTGACGTCGTGGCCAATACCGTCTAAATCATGGGGTGATTTAGACGGTATTGGCCGTGTATCTAAATCACGGCGGTGATTTAGATACATGCCTAGTGTGAGGATGAGGCTGTAGCCAACACTGAATAGATGTAGTCATACTACACTAGAGTCGGAGGCAGTGACTAGACGGACTAAACCCACGGATCAGTATGTCTTAAATACCGAAGCTTCAGTATAACATTTAAACAAAGTGAGTCTTAGTGATAAGAATATAGATTTAGAAAAAAAAGGGTCAGAGTTGAAGTTTTTTATCTGTTATTTAAGCTTTTTGGGATATTTACGTAGTCAAACTTTGACAGTTATCAGATCCGGAGTTGGGGGGCAATGCAATATACAGCGTTTTGGAATAATTTACTCTGAATTTAGGTGTATATAATTTACTTACCGGAGAAGCACATTTCCTTCATATAAGTATAAGGAAATAATGTAAACTCTCAGTGTGATATCGGGTATGCCTCTCGCTATATATATTCCATGTGGTTGGTGTTTATAAACATTATCTCTTTGGTGTCTGTTAAATTTTATGAAAGATCTTACAGGCGAAACGTCTTCTCAAAAGTTAATTGTTTACATTAAAGATACAACCTCCAAAGTGCTTCCGAAGGCACTTTAAATCGGGAACAAAACACCGAAGCATTTAGACTGAGGACTAGCTGATGCTAGGGCAAAACTCAAGCATTAGCATTTAAATATTCTATACTTACCATTTTTGCTTTCTAATAAAATAATTGAACCTTCAGCATCAAGGGATGTCGCTTCGGATTCGACTGTTATCTCCACGGAAGTCAGAGGAAGCACTTTGGCATGAACGAAATATACGGAATAAGTAGATATTATAAACAGATTCGACGAGGTTCGATGACTTTTGTATTCAAACAGGAACGCATTTAGGCGAAACTTTCGGTGTTTCCCTCGTCTGGATCTGCGGTAATGGCTTCATCTCGTTCCTTATGCAAAGAAACGGATATGAATCTCTCTTGCACGAAGTTATACCTTGTATTAACGTTTTTGATGATTATTCTTCAAATAGGTACTTTAAGTAACAATGAATTACTGTTTAATGATTCGACAAAATTCCTCTGTGGTTCATCACATCTTTTTTCCAAGACCATAGAAAACGATAATTCTGATAACAAAAATGCATCTGGTAAACTTTAAGGAAAAGTCTATAAGAAAAACCACAACACCCAAAATAAAACTTTGATAAATCTTGGGTTGTGGGAAATTATAGTCAGCCACAAGGAGAAACACACCAACAAAGGGAAGCTGAGTTGACATCGATCTGTTTGAGAGAATGGTTCCAAAAGCCAGATTCAACACCGTAATTCAACTCCTAGGTTATTATTTCAAGGGATTGTACCACAGATTACAGCACTGTGTCGGGCGCCGGTAACTGGCATTTATCAAGCGTTGCGAGTTCTGTATCCTGTAGCCTTTAACATATTCGCATATCAGTTTTTGTGCTGTCCTGGCAGACACTCACTGTATCCACCTGAAAACTCTTACGAAACATCGAATTGCAGCATATTACTTCACGAAATTAACTCTTATTTTAATTTAAATAAAAGTGCAACAGGCGAACGCTCAGTATATTCAATGTTTCCTGTAAATCAAATAGTTTTTTGTTTAACTTTTTTTTAGGAATATATAATGGTGTGTGATTCGAAGCTTTAAAGGCATCATTTAGACACCTTGTATATTCATTTTACATAGATATAAAAGCCCCCCCCCCCCAGGGTACTGATATGATAATTTATTGCTGCTATCACCTACCTTAGTGTCACTGTTTAATTCTGGTAAGTATTCGAATAGAATATTGGAGTATTGGTTATATATCAATATATCAGTGACTGTTGCCGAGAGTGTATTTCTGACTACCTGCGTGTGTGCTTCACTTGTGAGCGTCACTTGCTTGCTTCACCTATGTGCTTCGCCTGTGTGCTTCACCTGTGTGTTTTACATGTGTGTGCTTCACTTGCTCCACCAATGACCATCACCTGTGTGCTTCACCTGTGTGTTTTACATGTGTGTGCTTCACTTGCTCCACCAATGACCATCACCTGTGTGCTTCACATATGTGTGTTTCACTTGTGTGCTTCACCTGCGTACTTCACCTGCGTGCTTCTTTCATCTGCGTGTTCCAGTTGTGAGCGTCCCCCTGTATGTTTCGCTTCACTTAGGACCATCGGAGCCTAGAACCGCAGACCACACAAGCAACAGCCCGCAGCTCTACCAACTGAGTCAAAGTGGCATCCCAGGAAAAGGTTAAAGTTCCATTTGGCCAGCAGATAGGTGTCTCTGGAATCCTTCCTTATTAAACGGGTGCTGGTGGCTCAGTGGGTAAAGCTACAAGCTGCTGTTTATGTGGTTTGCGGTTCGAGGCTCCGATGGTCCAAAGGGAATGAAATATATATTATTATTCAAGATATGATGATTAGCAATTTATATGATTAGGACGTAGATCACTTAACACATGATAGGGATTACTTAACACGACATGGATCACTTAACACATGACAACGATCACATAACACATGTGTGACTTGCGTGTCCTCCTAGAAAGGTACATGAAAAGAGAGAAGGAGAAGTAGGAGGAAGAGGAACGCAGAGTTGATAAAAAAAAATATATCATTAAATTCAAATATTGGATTTTCGAGAAGAATAAACACGACACAGAGCCAGCGAAAGTGCATCAACTAACTTCGGGAGAGTAAACAAACAGCGGGACGTGAGGAGAAGAACCAGAATGGGGAAGAAACACGCATGTTGTGCAAGGAAATTTACATACAAAAATGGGAAGTGGGTAATTCTGAGAGAGAGAGAGAGAGAGAGAGAGAGAGAGAGAGAGAGAGAGAGAGAGAGAGAGAGAGAGAGAGAGAGAGAGAGAGAGAGAGAGGTGGATATTGCTCGTTGGGAGACGTTTCGCAGGGCCGACCGCCTCTCTTGTAGATTCGATTCCTTAGTGATCGAAGCGATTTGGCACCTTTCGATCACTTTGTCCATATATCCCAGCCTCCTTGTCCTCATATCGTTATTCACTCTATAGTTACACTGGCTGAACGCATTCTCGTAATTACTTGACCTTGTCGCTTCTCGCGTTCAATGGTTCCTTCCCATTTATAATACTTTGATCACAACTGCATGTGAAGCTTTAACCTAAAACCCGGAGCGGGATGCATTCTGGAAGAGCATCTTGACGGAATAATCCACACCTTCAGTGGCAATACTACCAGGGAAGTCAGTATTTCCTGGTGTATTAAAGCCCTCGCGCGAACACTGTCAGCTCTGGCCTGAATGATGTCACTACTGGGAGAATGATGTCAGCCCCCCACGTGAGTGAACGTCAGCCCCTCACGTATGGACACATCCCCATTTGAGCTACTTTCCACAGCCACCGAAATATATATAACAACACCTGTCGACCTGTTCTAAGATGCAATTTTTGTTATATCTGAATTTCAAATACGTTTCTCGTGGGTATTGACAAAGCCACGTCAAGCAATACGAGACCCACAATAAGCACGACTAAGGTAAGCAGCAGCACGACTATAAGGGATATTTGACAAAGGATTCAATATAGAACATGGGAAGAGGGAAACTGATGCCAAACCAACCAGACCGTCGGGAATCGAACACTGTCCCGCAAGAAGCAAGGCTAGACGTTATACCGGTTAGCTGGATCTCACCAATCAAAATGCTTCCTCGCTGGTATAGACAGCTACTTCCGGCAGGCAACAAGGTAAACAAAAATACATGACACGTGTCTTGAACTTTTACGAGGGATATGTGACCCTCGCTTTCTCGCCCTGAACCTTGTAATGAAGAGCTGACTGTCGGTCGTCAAACTTTGAAGCGGACGAGAGGAGAAGAGGTCATGGAGGCGGGGTAGTGGTAAGTGATTGTGGTGGTGGTTGTTGATCGTTGTTGCGGTGGTTGACAGTAGTGGTGGTGATTAACAGTAGCGGTGGTGGTGGTTAATAGTAGTCGTGGGTATTAACAGTAGTGGAGGTGGTTAACAGTAGTGGTGGTGATTAACAGTAGTGGTGGTGGTTAACAGTAGTGATGGTTAGTGGTGGTGGTGGTTTACAGTAGTGGTGGTTAGTGGTGGTTAACAGTAGTGGTTGTGGATAGTGGTGGTTAACAGTAGTGGTTGTGGATAGTGGTGGTGGTTTACAGTAGTGGTGGTTAACAGTAGTGGTTGTGGATAGTGGTGGTGGTTTACAGTAGTGGTGGTTAACAGTAGTGGTTGTGGATAGTGGTGGTGGTTTACAGTAGTGGTTGTGGATAGTGGTGGTGGTTTACAGTAGTGGTGGTTAACAGTAGTGGTTGTGGATAGTGGTGGTGGTTTACAGTAGTGGTGGTGACACTTTACAGCAACTGAAATGTTTATAAACTGAGTGCCAAGTAATGTCGAATATTTTTCCAACGGATGGGAGTGGTATCAAAATTAATAATGAAAGAAATTGTCTAATAACTGCGGTGGATATGGGCGAGTGGTAATTATGGATGACGGTGGGTGGCGACGTATGGCTGAGTGAGTAGTGGATATGAGTTGTGACTTATGGGTGGTGGATGAAGGTGGTGGATGAAGGTGGGTGGTGATGCATGGCTGTATGGGTGGTAAATGGTTTGATTTGGTGTTGGGTTAAATGCCAATCAATCCATGGAGGATTATATAGTCAATTTAATTAGCCTATTACTCAAACAGCCAGATAAACTGTTGCCTTGAACAGAGTCTAGGACTGAGTATATACACTGCGAATGTGCATAACGATAATGCTATACGTTCTGGTGAGCCAACACTGTTAATTTTCATTAAAAAGTATTCCAAATTTTTATGTTATATTATGATCGGTAAACGATGTCTCTACAATATAGTAATATAGATACTATTTTTTTCGCCTTAAAATTGTAGAAATAATTATACTAAATCTCTTGTGAATATAATTTTAAGAGCCAGTGTTTTGTAGGTAACTTATATTTATATATTTCTCTTATAACTATATTTATAATAATTATTTATATAGAATGTTAAAAACAAACTTTCGTAGAACGAGTGATGTGTATATGAAAAGGAGAACATAGGCCCCCCTCCCCCAGTCGAGGTGTCTCTTCCCGAGAAACAGGACGTAATAAGCACTTTTGTAAAAGATTTAATATTACATTGATATAATAATTAAACAAATTAGACAATATCGGATATAAGAACCAACCCAACTTTGCAGAGTGACTGTTGAGGGGTAGGTGACAAAAATGGGCGTGTCGGGGTTGGCCCCATCGCTTCCTCTAAAATGGGGTCGGCTCCCGTGGCGACCCCAAAGAAATCACTGGAAGACGGCTGTCATGCTACTAGAATCTGACTTATTTTATCTGCCTTGTGAACTCAACCCGTCCTCGTGCGAGACTCGTTAAAGCTGCGGCATTCCCTAAAAAAAAAAACGCATTTATCAGTTTTTAAGTACTGTGTTTTAAAAGTAGATTTGTTCTCTTAAATATATTATTATTTTATAATAAAGTTCTATATATTTCGATGTAAGTTAGGTTGGGTGTTTAGGTTTTGTTCGCGATTGTATGCATTTGGAGTACGTAGGTGAAGAATTTACAGCATTGTGATTCGAATAGGGATTGTCAGCGAAGTACTGTTCGAAAAATGATCGAACGTAATCAGTTGTGAATTGTGTGTAAATCGTTTATTTTCATTTATAAACAGAGCGTTTGGCGGCTGGATTTACGAGCATTTAGCCATTGTTAACGAGGACGGTCTGGGAATATATAGAGAGAAGGTTGACCTAAGAGTCAGGTTGACGTCAGCTCTCAACATTTAAGATGTACAATCTAATGGGAGTCGAACCAGGTAGTTCAACTAGTATTCTTACATATTTGCACCGATATATTAAATATACCTTTTGGAGCATATAACCTCTGACACTGAGGAGGATAATTATGTTTTGGTTTGGTGATAGGATTAAGGCCTATTATAAACTTGATGGTTATCATGCCCTCAGAAGTGTTTTTTGATCAATCATATTTATCCCCCCAAAGCATTTCCTGCACGAATTTAAAATGACCTAGTAGATATATATATATATATATATATATATATATATATATATATATATATATATATATATATATATATATATGTCGTACCTAGTAGCCAGAACGCACTTCTCAGCCTACTATTCAAGGCCCAATTTGCCTAATAAGCCAAGTTTTCATGAATTAATGTTTTTTCGACTACCTAACCTAACCTAACCTACCTTTTTCGGCTACCTAACCTAACCTAACCTACCTTTTTCGGCTACCTAACCTAACCTAACCTATAAAGATAGGTTAGGTTAGGTTAGGTAGGGTTGGTTAGGTTCGGTCATATATCTACGTTAATTTTAACTCAAATAAAAAAAAATTGACCTCATACATAATGAAATGGGTAGTTTTATCATTTCATAAGAAAATAATTAGAGAAAATATATTAATTCAGGAAAACTTGGCATATTAGGCAAATCGGGCCTTGCATAGTAGGCTGAGAAGTGCGTTCTGGCTACTAGGTACGACATATATATATATATATATATATATATATATATATATATATATATATATATATATATATATAATATCACTGACAAGTATATTTTAGTTCTGTACATAGTCCAGAAAGCGAAGTAAACTGTCAAGTATGTATACAGTGAGAAGCGGGGTACTTTCCTCGGTGTATATCTCTGTATATCTACGATGAGAGAAAGAAGGTTGATGACGAATGACTGCGACTGTGCAAGTAAAACAAGTTAAGGAATCTTACGTGAGAATCCTCCCTTGTACATAATTGATAATTTTCCTAATCGATTCCAGCACTGCAAACCATTATCATCATCTGTTGTCTCCTCCATCATCCCGCCCATCGCCAAGCCTCCTCTAATCATATTATTTAATCCTCTCCTTTCTTCACCAGGTAAGTGTGTACTCGTAAAATGTTGTACTCCCGTCTTCAGAGGACAGCGCCTCTCTTTCAAGGGCTCCTGTCAGAGCATTCCTAATAGCGTACACCCGGGGCCGAAACATTTCATCCGGCCCCCCCCCCATTTCCCCCCCCCCCTGCGGGGTCCTTCTAATATTCCAATGTCATTTCTCCCGGCGCTCCGCCAAGTTTGCGATGCCATCACTTTTATTTTTATCACTTTCCGTTACACCGAGATGTCTCCTAACATCTCGCCTCAAGGTCCCCCAGACTCTGCTCGCCTTTCCTTATTACGCTTCCCAGATCTTCACTTCCCCCTCCTCCAGCTGCTGCTGCTCTTCCTCCACTTTCTCTCTTCCATTGTGTATGTCTCTTTCTCTTCCCTACTCGTTCCCCTTCCGACTAAAAATGTCAATTACACCTTTAAAATTCTCCACACTCGCCTGTTTCCTAAACCCAAGTCATTTTTCACTTATACTCTATACAGGGTTGCAACAATTACAATCACTTTCGATTTTCTTCTGGGACTTTGCAATTGCTGCTTCAACTCGCTCTGCAAAATAATATAGCTTACATATGCACCCTCCCTGGAGCATATACTTCCTCCTGTTGTAAAGTGATATATATTATTCCGGGTAATATGGGTGATATCTGACTTGAGTGTTTTCCTTGCACTCGTGTTGCTGACGTTGAGTGAAGAGACGAAGGTGAGTGGCAGAGGTACCAGGGCAGGTATTATGGGGTGTTGATGAACGCTGCAGGTGTTGTGAGGCCGCAGGGCAGGTATTGTGAGGTGGTGATGAACGCTGCAGGTGTTGTGAGGCCGCAGGGCAGGTATTGTGAGGTGGTGATGAACGCTGCAGGTGTTGTGAGGCCGCAGGGCAGGTATTGTGAGGTGGTGATGAACGCTGCAGGTGTTGTGAGGCCGCAGGGCAGGTATTGTGAGGTGGTGATGAACGCTGCAGGTGTTGTGAGGCCGCAGGGCAGGTATTGTGAGGTGGTGATGAACGCTGCAGGTGTTGTGAGGCCGCAGGGCAGGTATTGTGAGGTGGTGATGAACGCTGCAGGTGTTGTGAGGCCGCAGGGCAGGTATTGTGAGGCCGCAGGGCAGGTATTGTGAGGTGGTGATGAACGCTGCAGGAATTATGAGTTATTGTGAAGTAGTAATGAATGTTGCAGGTGTCATGAGGTAATGATGAATTTTTCGGGTGTTATGAGGCAATTGTGAATGTTGCAGGTACTATGAGGCGAGAGTGAGATGATAGGTGAGAGTGACAAGTTAGGCGAGAAGGTTGAAGAACAGGAGTTGATTAAGAAGTATGAGGGAAATGCAGAAGTGAGGGAATGGAAGAAGTATAGGGGAAAAGATACAGAAATTGGTTCGAAGTACCGGAAAAGGGGTTGAAGTGTGGTAAATATTTACATTACAAGGAATAGGTTGCATTAATGATTCAGGACTGACAGAAACGTCATCAATGCCTTTGCTTTCAGATTTGTGGATTAGAGGCCTAATTGGGTGCTACTGTGACTTAAGTGTCTTCTTTGCGACAGATGTTTTGGGTGTTACGTAATGAAGATGGTTGCAGTTGTTGTGTAGAAATAGTCAATTATACAGCTGCGAGGTAATTATGGATCAGAATAAAAGTTTATCATGTCTTGTTAAGTTGGAATGGGTGTTTATAGGTGTCATCAAGTTGCAATGGTTGTTTCAGGTGTTGTCAGGTAGCAGGAGTGCTTCGGGTGTTGTCAAGTAGCAGGGGAATGCTTCGGGTGTTGTCAAGTAGCAGGGGAATACTTCGGGTGTTGTCAAGGAGCAGGGGAATGCTTCGGGTGTTGTTAGGTAGCAGGGAATGCTTCGGGTGTTGTCAAGTAGCAGGGGAATGCTTCGGGTATCGTCAGGAAGTAGCACTGGGCTCAGCAGCTAGCTACCCGTGACCACATAATTACTTCACCGCCATGTTTACTGATCTCTACACTGAGTGCAGCGTACACTTCACTCTGGTGTCAAACACTTAAAAGAGTTATTGAACTCCACCTCGCTCCCACACTTAGCCCATCTCAACCCAACCTTCCCGACGTCTGGGCCACACACTACATCAAACCATCCCCCTTTAAGATGATATACTTCAGCATTCACTACTCCTCTGAAAAGTAATCGTGTAAATGTTTTACCTCTTTGAGCCTCTCCCGCACTCTGAATCACCGTAGTGAGGCCCAGGTTCTAAACTGGAGTTCTCTCGATTTTCCAGAAGTTTGTGTATTGTCTTCCAGGTGTTTGTGTATTGTCTTCCAGGTGTTTGTGTATTGTCTGCCAGATGTTTGTGTATTGTCTTCCAGGTGTTTGTGTATTGTCTTCCAGGTGTTTGTGTATTGTCTTCCAGATGTTTGTGCATTGTCTTCCAGATGTTTGTGTATTGTCTTCCAGGTGTTTGTGTATTGTCTTACAGATGTTTGTGTATTGTCTTCCAGGTGTTTGTGTATTGTCTTCCAGGTGTTTGTGTATTGTCTTCCAGGTGTTTGTGTATTGTCTTCCAGGTGTTTGTGTATTGTCTTCCAGGTGTTTGTGTATTGTCTTCCAGGTGTTTGTGTATTGTCTTCCAGGTGTTTGTGTATTGTCTTCCAGATGTTTGTGTATTGTCTTACAGATGTTTGTGTATTGTCTTCCAGATGTTTGTGTATTGTCTTCCAGGTGTTTGTGTATTGTCTGCCAGATGTTTGTGTATTGACTTCCAGGTGTTTGTGTATTGTCTTCCAGGTGTTTGTGTATTGTCTTCCAGGTGTTTGTGTATTGTCTTCCAGGTGTTTGTGTATTGTCTTCCAGGTGTTTGTGTATTGTCTTCCAGGTGTTTGTGTATTGTCTTCCAGGTGTTTGTGTATTGTCTTCCAGGTGTTTGTGTATTGTCTTCCAGGTGTTTGTGTATTGTCTTCCAGATGTTTGTGTATTGTCTTCCAGATGTTTGTGTATTGTCTTCCAGATGTTTGTGTATTGTCTTCCAGATGTTTGTGTATTGTCTTCCAGGTGTTTGTGTATTGTCTTCCAGGTGTTTGTGTATTGTCTTCCAGGTGTTTGTGTATTGTCTTCCAGATGTTTGTGTATTGTCTTCCAGGTGTTTGTGTATTGTCTTCCAGATGTTTGTGTATTGTGTTCCTTACGTTATCACCGAAGTCATCGTGACATCTGTTTCTCCAACACATCTTTACTGTTCTTCAATTTTAATGCATAATGCTTTATTTATTAAATACGCAGTAAAAATCATACGCAATAAACAACGTTATCATTGTTTGTTTGTTTTTATTGGAAAAAAAAATACAGTTCATGAGTGGCGTTGAATTTTCTCTTTGGACTGCAAAGCAAATTAGAGAAATTTAATTGCAGATTGTTGTTAGATTTGGTATTGGGTTTAAGATCTATATCGACCGGTGGAGGGTCAGGGCCAACACTCTCGCTTACTGACCAACACGCACACTTTGTGTATTTATATACAACGATATGTGATGTATACTTTGGTATATATGATCCGTGTATGCGGGCATGCATTAAAACGACTAATGTCTGAAGGCACTAACGCAGAACAGAACACTAACGCAGCCTGGTTAGTGTTCTTTTTTTATCATATCTGATATTTAGGTCTTTTGGCGCCACGAATCATTTCTGTCCTTCTTGGCCTGAGCCGGGTGACAAAGGGGGCCTCAGAGTAACTGCTTTTGGGGTGATTTAGAAATTTTGGAATAAACAGAAAGTATATCTTTGTTTAAATAATAAAGTATCTGGTGTATGCAGGAGAGGGTACCTATTGTTTTCAAAAATATATCTATTTCAAAACCAATTTTTGAACTTGAAGAACTTTTCAATAGCGCGTCACTTTATATTTCTCCATCACATTGTCTACAATATACGGAACTCGTTCTCTAGTAGAGTAGAAACGAATTCCACCCTATACTTTACTCAAAAGCAGAGCAATGAAGTACCTAATTTCATCCTCATAGCACCCCACCTTAGGCTGCTAACTCATTCAGTATTTTGTGCCGCCTACTCGCCCTGTGTAGAGACAACTTCATCAGTATAATTTATTTCCTCACCTTATTCTGAGGTAATTATGCGAATTAAAATTATGTTAAAGTGTGCCTATCATTACACTTATTTGTTAGCTTAATGACCTGCCCGAAACACTATGCCACTACCTAGTGGCTGTGTAAGAATGTACCACTTCATCACCGACACATTTACTTTCCTATATATATATATATATATATATATATATATATATATATATATATATATATATATATATATATATATATATATATATATATATATATATATATATATATGTCGTACCTAGTAGCCAGAACGCACTTCTGAGCCTACTATGCAAGGCCCGATTTGCCTAATAAGCCAAGTTTTCATGAATTAATTGTTTTTCGGCTACCTAACCTAACTTTTTCGGCTACCTAACCTAACCTAACCTATAAAGATAGGTTAGGTTAGGTTCGGTCATATATCTACGTTAATTTTAACTCCAATAAATAAAAATTGACCTCATACATAATGAAATGGGTAGCTTTATCATTTCATAAGACAAAAATTATAGAAAATATATTAATTCAGGAAAACTTGGCTTATTAGGCAAATCGGGCCTTGCATAGTAGGCTGAGAAGTGCGTTCTGGCTACTAGGTACGACATATATATATATATATATATATATATATATATATATATATATATATATATATATATATATATATATATATATATATATATATATGCGAACAAGCCTGAATGGTCCCCAGGACTATATGCGACTGAAAACTCACACCCCAGTCATATATATATATATATATATATATATATATATATATATATATATATATATATGTCGTACCTAATAGCCAGAACGCACTTCTCAGCCTACTATTCAAGGCCCGATTTGCCTAATAAGCCAAGTTTTCATGAATTAATGTTTTTTCGTCTACCTAACCTACCTAACCTAACCTAACCTAGCTTTTTTTGGCTATCTAACCTAACCTTACCTATAAATATAGGTTAGGTTAGGTTAGGTAGGGTTGGATAGGTTCGGTCATATATCTACGTTAATTTTAACTCCAATAAAAAAAAATTGACCTCATACATAGAGAAAAGGGTTGCTTTATCATTTCATAAGAAAAAAATTATAGTAAATATATTAATTCAGGAAAACTTGGCTAATTAGGCAAATCGGGCCTTGAATAGTAGGCTGAGAAGTGAGTTCTGGCTACTAGGTACGACATATATATATATATATATATATATATATATATATATATATATATATATATATATATATGTCGTACCTAGTAGCCAGAATGCACTTCTCAGCCTACTATGCAAGGCCCGATTTGCCTAATAAGCCAAGTTTTAATGAATTAATATATTTTCTCTAAATTTTTTATTATGAAATGATAAAGCTACCCATTTCATTATGTATGAGGTCAATTTTTTTTTTATTGGAGTTAAAATTAACGTAGATATATGACCGAACCTAACCAACCCTACCTAACCTAACCTAACCTATCTTTATAGGTTAGGTTAGGTTAGGTAGCTGAAAAAGTTATGTTAGGTTAGGTTAGGTAGGTTAGGTAGTTGAAAAACAATTAATTAATGAAAACTTGGCTTATTAGGCAAATCGGGCCTTGCATAGTAGGCTGACAAGTGCGTTTTGGCTACTAGGTACGCTTTTATATATATATATATATATATATATATATATATATATATATATATATATATATATATATATATATATATATATATATATATATATACAACTAAAGGCTATAGTTTCGGTGTTCGTGAACCCAACCGGACGCGGGGAAAATACCAAAATAAACTACATTTCCGCTAAACATTGTGTCCATCTCCTTTTCCTTCATTTATTTACACGAACGTTCGCATCTCGCGCAACAAGATCTTAGATCTAGAGGCGTTTGTTTCAAGAGAAAATAAAATAACTTTGCTGAGAGAAATGAGAGAAATTCTTAATTGTTTTACATCACAGAGCCCAATAATGGTTTCTAAATCACACACAATTTCAGGCTTGCGAAGCAAAATTGTTTGTTTTCTTATTTAATGGCGTAGTAAGTATGTGATGTGTTTACTGGTACAAGCAGTCTGTTTGTAGTACTTAGAAGAAAGTCTGTATCTGTGAGTGTATGTATGGCTGTCTGCGTGCCTGTCTGCCTCTGAGTGTGTATCTGTCTTTGCCTTTGATATAAACACCCACAGACAAATGTCTGCATTTGTCTGTGGGTATTTATATCTGTCTGTACGTGCGTGTTTACGGGCTACTCATGCCCATGCCACCTATTGGGTGGCTTAAACTTCATCAATCATGCCTGTGTGCCTGTCTGTCTTTAGCCATGTCGATGTTTTCGTCTACCTTTTGTGTTTCTCCTTGTTTACATGTATATCTGTCAGACGCGGTCTCCCTATATACGAATTCACTATGCCCAAATCTACATGCATGTTAAGAGGCTTTGTCAGCATGCACCACTTCGTAAACAAAATACAAAAATAATACCAATGAACAAAATTCAACGTTGCGTGATATTTCCAAATGATCAAAGAACAAAGGCAATGTAGAGTTGCAGCTTCTGTTTTTTTTACTTCATAACGCTACAGCAAAATTCGAAGATTTTGTAATACCATGGATTTCAGGCTTTGGAGGGGAACCTGTAAGTGTTGCAATAACAATGACGATCTTACAATGATCGTGGGGGTAAGACTATACGCTGAATAGTTTTCAATACGCCTTTGTAGTGAGATGTAAAACCTCACTACAGATTAAATCACTACAGAATAAAACGTGTGTGTGTGTGTGTGTGTGTGTGTGTGTGTGTGTGTGTGTGTGTGTGTATGAGTGCCCGCGCGTGTGTAGTCATTGTGTACTTTAAAAAGATTCAGAGTATTGGGATCTCCTAAGGACTGGTTAGGACGGTAAGACGTGTGAAAATGTACCAGTAATGAGGGTCGTGTATTGTTAAAGCGGCCACTCCCCCCCCCCCCTCCCCTTGGTCTTCATCCTGACAATACTTTTATTGAGACACGGCGAAATACGCTCCAATACAGCCTGAACAAATAACTTTCTTTAACTCACCCGTTTCCCCTCATACACACACACACACACACATCCACCTCACTAGCGCTAAAGCGCTGACAAAGGCCTTGAACTAAACAAATTTCATCGCTTGAACTCAGTATTCATTTCTGAAAAACCTTCACATTGCATTGTCTTTGTGCTGCAAGCTTGCAATAACATCGTGTTTAACATTCAGCTTTTCTCGCTTTACGAGGACAACAGTGCAAAGGAAAACAATTAGGCTGATACGAGCTCAAAAAATACGCCGGTCTCCAAGGAGTCTCAAGAGACCATTTCTGTTACTTAATCGCACTCCGCTTAAAGCCTCATCCACTTAGCCGGTATAGACTCTGAGCCAACTTCTGCATAAGACTTAATATACGAGAATCGTATAGCTTTTGTACACAAAACATGTACTGGATTACAATGCTTGAATAAAATTGTATGATCTTGCAAAATATAGATATAACTTTTTGACAAAGAGTTTCGTTCCAAAATCAATAAACAAACTAATATAAAACATTAACGGAAAATGCCAATTTTGTGTGAAATGATTTTTTATGATATCGAATGATTTTTAATATTCCATTCACTTTTTTTTTTACTTTTTTTATACTTTTTCTTCTTTTCAACATGATTCAAATTACATTTTCTCATGTTGCTCAGGGTTCAGCAATAAAAATGTTATAAAATAATGAATTAAGGAATGTATACTGAGATATATATAGTCACTGGCATATATATATACACATAACCCGGGTGGAGGAGGTATCCCGCTTCTTGCTGTATATACAAATAGTTTACTCTGGTCCCGGTCTATATTGAAGACCAATGTATACTTGCAGGGTTGTCAAGGGTCACTGTGGTCGCCTGAACAACCATCTCGCGGGTGATAGGCCTTAAGCCCAACACCAGACCAGTAATGATGTTCACATAAATACACCAGATACATTTTGTTCCTTTTGTTCACATGCAGACTGTTCTCTCTCTCTCTCTCTCTCTCTCTCTCTCTCTCTCTCTCTCTCTCTCTCTCTCTCTCTCTCTCTCTCTCTCTCTCTCTCTCTCTCTCTCTCTCTCTCCCTCTCTCACACACACACACACACACACACACACATACATACACACACACACACACACACACACACACACACACACACACACACACACACACACACACACACACACACACACACACACACAGGAGAGGCTATTTACCACAAGGGGCACACGTACTAGGGGACACAGGTGGAAACTGAGTGCCCAAATGAGCCACAGAGATATTAGAAAGAACTTCTTTAGTGTCAGAGAGGTTGATAAATGGAATGCATTAGGAAGTGATGTGGTGGAGGCTGACTCCATACACAGTTTCAAATGTAGATATGATAGAGCCCAGTAGGCTCAGGAATCTGTACACCTGTTGATTGACAGTTGAGAGGCGGGGCCAAAGAGCCAGAGCTCAACCCCCGCAAGCACAACTAGTTAAATATTAGATGAGTACAAAGTCTGAGGATCTTAATGCATTTCATTATGAATGAGTTCTGTTGCGTTAATAAACATTTAATCTTTTGGTTAATTTTAACAATTTCAACTCTACATTCGAAAGAAGTAAAATCGGAGGAGACACGGCTATGTGGTCCAACAGGCCCACAGGGGGGGGGGGGTTATCCCTAGAATCCCTTGTATCATTATGCCAGAAAAAAATTCACAAACCAGACTCAATTGCCTTCCAGGTCATCAAAACGCGCAATACCAAGAAGATTCTGCATTCTCATAACGGGGAAAGGGAGGGAGAAGTTGAGAGACATTTTATTGAAATTTGGGTCCTGCATTCTAGGATGGGATTGGCTGCCATTCTAGGATGGGATTGGCTGCCACTCTAGGATGGGATTGGCTGCCACTCGAATGAAATTTGGTTAATATTAATGAGAAAACTTTTAATGATCATCTTTTGGAAATTAGGATGTAATTAATAGTATTGACTGTATTTTCTGGAACTGATTGCTTGTCCCTTTGGAGGAGGGAGAAGTTGGGTTGTCATTTTTGGGTTTTGGGTTTGAGCAGTTCCCGTGGCGTGGTGGTAACACACTCGTTCGTATCCTGGCCGGGAAGAATTGACCGGGCGCAAATCCTTAACTGTAGCCTCTGTTCACCCAGCAGTGAATGGGGTACCTGGGGCCAGGTTCACGAAAGTACTTACGCAAGCACTTACGAACGTGTACATCTTTCCTCAATCTTTGACGGCTTTGGTTACATTTATTAAACAGTTTACAAGCATGAAAACTTCCCATTCAACTGTTGTTATTGTTATAAACAGCCTCCTGGTGCTTCGGAGCTCATTAGCTGTTTAATAATTGGAAACAAAGCCGCCAAAGATTGAGAAAAGATGCACAGATTCGTAAGTGCTTGCGTAAGTGCTTTCGTGAATCTGGCCCCTGGTTACGATTTGGCAGATCGTATTCCGGGGAAAATTAGGATTCAGAACTTGCCCGAAACGTTATGCGAGCTACTGGCTTTACAAGTATGTAAGAACTCTTGGGGGGTAGAAATAGCCTAAGCTACTCTATCCCTTTGAGATGTATTTCTTTCTTGTCTCAATAAACATACTTGAACTTGTAACAACTCTTGTGTATATATATAAAATAAAAATATCTTGTCGTGTAGTTTGCGTTAACATTTTGAGAGAGTTTGGAATGTTATTTTGAGAGACTGACCTATCATTTCAGTAGAGCTTTATTAGTCACTTAAAGAGTTTGACCTACATTTTAGGGGAGTCTGACCTCTCATTTTAGGGAGACTTTGCACTGCCATTTTCTGTTGGTCGCTTAAACAGTAATTTTACAGTGGCTTTGACTGTCATTTTCATTCTGTCATGTTTCATCGCCTGATATGTCAGTTTCACAATGCCAAAACCGTAACTTATTTAAAAAAAGGCATCACAGGGCTTCATGCATACGAATCACTCACACACAGACACACACACACACAGACACACACACAGACACACACACACACACACACACACACACACACACACACACACACACACACACACACACACACACACACACTCGCGGCCGAGCAGACAGCTCTCGAAGGTCGTAGTCCCAAGGGCACGGGTTCGATTTCCAACTGAGGCAAAAACAAATGCAGTAAATAGGTACCTGGGAGTTATACACACACATCCAGGGGATGTGTGTGTATCTCACATCTCAGGTACGTGTGTGTGTGAAAGAGATAAATATGTGTAGTAGATATGGCAGAAGATAATCGGTCGGGAATCAGTACAATAGACAACCGACGATTAGAAAGGCGGGCTCCAAGAGCTAACAACTCGATCCTGCAGGCCCAAGTAGAAGTAGTAGGCATCCTTCAGTCTCAGGAGACTATGGAGTTGCGCTCTGGTTGTTGGTCAGGGGGCGCAAAGCCAGGGTAGGTTGATACGGAGAAGAAGTTGTTACCCAAGCAGCAGGTCCTACCCTCTCCACGGCGCCAAAAGTCTCAAATGGAAAGGTAAACGCCAATACGATTGGTTCCAGCGCCATCGCTGGTAAGTGTGAGTTCCGGTGATCTTTTTATTAAGATTCTACTTGAATTCTTCGTGAACAAATCAGGAACAAAAGTACGATAGGTTTGGACCAGTCGGTATGTGGTGGTTTTAATTCTCATTTAATATCAATAATTTTTTTTTCTCTATGCAGTGTTGAAATCATTTTCATTAACTAGTTCCTCATGTAGAAAGGACAACGATTAGGCTTCAAATTCGCGATTGCATTTGTTGTTGATTAATTATTTTCTTTCCTAAATGATAAATTGTTTGACTGTCATCCTCTGGAGGGTTATTACGGCCGCTTACAAAGGACTTATTGACTAACCAGCAAGTATACTTTAGGAATAAAGTAAACTCAGTCTACATATACCGATAAGTGGGGTACACCTCTCCATGAATATTATGATTGCGTATTTATAAGTTAAATTGAGGTATAAATTAAAATATAACAAAAAAGTCAATTTTGAGAAGGATAAATTATTTACAAAAACCATCCATAAGTGTATTAGTATAGTCGTAGCTTTGTGAAAAAACTAATAGCATTTCAATCTAATATTTTTCATTTAGATAATGGAGAATATTGCTCACAAGGCCAAGCCTAACTTTAATTTTATTAAAATTTTATATTAATAAAATTGCTTATTAAAATTGCAATAAGCAATTTTTGCTTATTGCAATGTTTGCAATAAGCAAAAATTGCAGCTCTCAGAGTGAACTGGATCACAAGGAGGGAAGGGAAAGGTAAAGGAATTATCAAGGGAAAACGCCAAGCAATTACGACTATATAGCACTTGGAAGGAATCAGGATTTGGGATGGGGGGGGGGGGGAGGAAGAATGGTGCCTAACCACTTGGATGGTCGGGGGATTGAACGCCGACCTGCATGAAGCGAGACCGATGCTCTACCGTCCAGCCCAAGTGGTTGGACAGGAGGGAAGAAACATCGCCACAAGCATCTGGAAATAGTGCCGGCCAGGAAGGGAAATAATGCACATTGTTAAGATGTAACAATGGAAGGACGGAAGGCGTCATGCAGCCTGTGTTCGGCCACCGTAATACCTGAGCGAGGCGCGGGTACCCGACAACCACACAGGGAGGGTGCGGGTACCCAACAACCACACAGGGACGTTGCGGGTACCCGACATCAACATAGGGAGGGTGCGGGTACTCGACAACCACACAGGGAGGGTGCGGGTACCCGACAACCACACAGGGAGGGTGCGGGTACCCGAGAACCACACAGGGAGGTTGCGGGTACCCGACAACCACACAGGGAGGTGCGGGTACCCGACAACACAGGGAGGGTGCGGGTACCCGACAACCACACAGGGAGGGTGCGGGTACCCGACAACCACACAGGGAAGGTGCGGGTACCCGACAACCACACAGGGAGGATGCGGGTACCCGACAACCACACAGGGAGGGTGCGGGTACCCGACAACCACACAGGGAGGGTGCGAGTACCCGACATCAACACAGGGAGGTTGCGGGTACCCGACAACCACACAGGGAGGGTGCGGGTACCCGACATCAACACAGGAAGGCTGTTACACTGTGCGTGTTCACTGGTCATTACCGGTGTGAGGTACTCCCTGCCTTGGGAGTTCTTGATCTCTCTCATTCTCTCTCTCTTATTATCCCCCATTCTCTCATCAAATTTCTATGTTAATTTTAACTCAAATTAAACAAATTAAGATGTAAAATATATAATACAATTGTACAGTTTCAGTAGCGTTAATAATCATTATTGAAGTACGGCATATTTATTTTTACATATAATTACAGTATGTTTATTTACAAATATAAGTGCAGAATGTCTATATTGTGGCTATCGTTGGTGTTGGGGGCAAAAAGTAGTCTACGGGCTCACCATAGCCCGTGTTGCTTGGAACTTTTTGTTCCAGGTGGCGAATCTTTAACAACAACATGGTGTTGGGGGTTTAGGTGTATCATTCCATGGAGAGTTATTAAAGTCACTACAATAGTTTCCAAAATGCCATCAAGTATAGTATACTTTAGTCATCAACATAGTTCAGGACTAAATCAAACTTTTACCGTCGAAAAGCCGAGGACACCTTTCAGTGGCAAAGACTATATCTATGTTATAAGTACTGTACAGTCCCTTGGCTGGTGATCTGGTCAAGCAGGCTGTTAGACACAGCTACTCGCAATTTGGCACACGAATTACTGCTTAGTTGATCAACTAACCTTCAGATGAGTTTATCAAGAGAGAGAGAGAGAGAATATGATGTGACGATACTTGTGACAGAAATTATATGCAAAAAAACAAAATATATATAATTATACGGTTTTAAGCTAAGTCTGAATGTCAAAGTAAATATGTATTAGTTTCGAAAATGGTCACACAGTTTGCTCTATATGGGATATCCTCTGAAACAGACAAGCGATAGAGGAAGTGCAAAGTCATATTTGCAAAATTAGATTTTCATCCGAGGTAATATCATGCAACTACTTCCTTGCTCTATGATATTGCTGAACACATGATGCAACCAATGAACGCTGCATCCACGGAAGGCCGTTGATGTTGCAACAGAGATCAATACAAATTATATAAAAAATTATAATAAAAGTTTATTATAAATAATACAAGTTTAGACATTAGTATTTTTAACAAGGGTAATTAAGTAGCAACAAAGTAATATTCCACCAGTGGGGCGTTGATGATCATCAGAACTTGAAAATCCCCATTTACGTGCATTATATATATATATATATATATATATATATATATATATATATATATATATATATATATATATATATATATAACAATAGGGAAGGGAGTGCCACCTCTGATTGGAAGAAGGGGGACCCATAGCCTCGGAAGAAACCACGCATATATATATATATATATATATATATATATATATATATATATATATATATATATATATATATATATATATATATATATGTATGTATGTATATATATATATATGTATGTATGTATGTATGTATGTATGTATGTGTGTGTGTGTTGGGGGGGGGGGAGGATGGGGAACCGCAAAACGAAAGATTTTAATCAGAAAGTGTAATAAAATCATTTTGTATTTCTGCAGTCTCCCATTGATCTATTTTTTCAAGCGTTTTCTTTATCGGAACTGAACTTTTAAATGGAACTGCTCTTTACAGCGCAAGGAATAATTAATGATTTTCATTGATTATTTACCTATAATCCTAAATTGATGAGCGTTAAAGATGAGCCATTTTCCCCGCCGGGAGAACAATGACCCTATGTTACCTGGGAACTCACAGCCATCCTCTCCAGTTATTTAAGTCACTCCTGTTCCAGTCCGCTTCCTTCCACTCTTTTTTTTTTTTCTCTTTTGACTCCTTCAAATTTGTCTTCTAAATATCCCGTTTTTCTTTTCTCTTGCCTCTAAGTATAGTCCTCTTACTATTTGGCATGAGGTGTATTCCGGACATTTCCTCTTCGTCGAAGCAGTGAACATTTATTAGGTCAATCATATTCTTGAAATTTTCTCTTTCTGGCCAGACGTATTGATTCCAGCTGCCCTCTCCCCTCTGCCCTCTGACCTCTCCCCTCTGCCCTCTCCCCCTCTGACCAATGTTATCGCCCCTTCCCCACCGCGAGTGGTTGAGTGGAGTCCCTTTCACGGAAGCCCCTCGTCTCTCTCTCTCCCTCCCCCCACTCTCGCTTCTAGTTCCAATTCCGGACCTACGTTGGTTCCTCACCTCTTACTGCATACCGCAAGACCGGTTCTTGAATTCGTGTGCGTGTTTCTCATCCCTCCGTGGAAGAGTTGCTTGTTTCATCACCTTTGTTGCCGCCTCTTCTTCAGTAACAATGGAGCGCCCGCGTTCATCACACCTGGAACACCCATTACTGGAACACCCACCACCACCACCACGACTGGAACCCCCACCACCACTGGAACACCCACCATCACCACCATAACATCCACCTCATCTCACACACTTCCAACTTGTCTCTTTCAATCCACTAACTCTTCGCATCTTTCCACATTCTGTATTTCTTTGTCGGGCCGTTACCAGCCTCTCCTTCCCACCTCCTCCTCCCCCTTCCTCTTGCCTACTCTTCCTGCTCTCACTCGCCTCTCCTGACCCCACCTCCTGGCTGCTTGTACCCGGTGCGTTTAAATTTCTTAACCAATTTCTTTGTCATATTTATTCTTGAGGCACAGAAGGAGGATACTTACCGCTGCATCTTGCGGTGCGTTCCATTTCTTGGCCGCTCTCGCCAAATGCCAGTTTTTTCTTCTCTCCTTTTAGGTTATTTGCGGTTCCAGATTCCTCTCATGTTCACTGGTTCTAATTTTTTTCCCCCAATTTTACAAGTTTTTTTCCACCATCTTGACCATTCGAGTCAATATTTCGTAAGTGGTGATCAAATCATCTTGATTCATTTGCTCTCTTCCGGAGTTATTAGATCGAATTCCCATTAACATTATTCCTGGAACTTGCATTGTTGCAAATATATGACGTTCTTAAATTTCATTCTGTGCTTCACTAGATGCGGATTTTAAGCCTGGTGTGCTGCCTATTCCCAGACTGGTCTGACGTAGGTTGTGTTTACTCCTTGGAAAGAGTTCTTGTTCAGGACCTTCAACGTCATTCTTATGCTTTGTCAGTTTTGCCATATGGTGTTAATGTTATACTATTTGCACGAGCTTCTGTATTTATTGTTGACGTTATGTCTTCTGCTACGTGATTCTCTGGTTTTGAGACCTACATAGTTGCCTATCTCTTATCAGGAAGTATATGTTCGGCTCCACTTTAGCCTCAGTCCAATGATATTTACATTACACTTCATGGTGTTGAAATCAAGCAACCATTTGTCTCCCTCCACTCCTACAGTTTACCAAGTTCTTGCAGCACTTCAGTGACTACTTGTTTCATATCTCCAGACCGTCGTCTCTTCTGTTTCCTATCCATGAGGTGCCCATTCTCAGTTTACTCGTATTCTAGATATCCCAGCTTTCTTGTTCTTCAGCTTATGCCCCTAAGCTTCCGCATGAAACAGTAACAAATGTGTTTTGGTAGTCTAGGAAGACGCTGTGTACCCAGGCACCTCTCTCTCTTGCCACCAGAGGAGGCGACCATCCACAAGAAGCACCAGGAGAATGCTGACCATCCTCAAGAAGCACCAGGAGAAGCTGACCATCCTCAAGAAGCACCAGGAGAAGCTGACCATCCTCAAGAAGCACCAGGAGAAGCTGACCATCCACAAGAAGCACCAGGAGAAGCTGACCATCCTCAAGAAGCACCAGGAGAAGCTGACCATCCTCAAGAAGCACCAGGAGAAGCTGACCATCCACAAGAAGCACCAGGAGAAGCTGACCATCCTCAAGAAGCACCAGGAGAAGCTGACCATCCTCAAGAAGCACCAGGAGAAGCTGACCATCCTCAAGAAGCACCAGGAGAAGCTGACCATCCTCAAGAAGCACCAGGAGAAGCTGACCATCCACAAGAAGCACCAGGAGAAGCTGACCATCCTCAAGAAGCACCAGGAGAAGCTGACCATCCACAAGAAGCACCAGAAGCTGGCCATCCACAACACACACGTCTCCAGCAGCTACGAGGAAGGTCTGCAGGTAATAACAGACTAACTTGAGACAAAGCATTTGACGGAAGTGTAACTGGTGGAAAGTTTGTTTAGCTCTCAGGTCGGGGCCTTCCTCCCCACGCTCTCTCGCACTCCAGGTGCACAGGAATGTCGCGAATGCTGGCTGACACCAAAGTCTCGAGTGCTGACTGACACCAAAGTCTCGAGTGCTGACTGACACCAGAGTCTCGAGTACTGGCTGACACCAGTCTCGAGTACTGGCTGACACCAGAGTCTCGAGTACTGACTGACACCAGAGTCTCGAGTACTGGCTGACACCAGAGTCTCGAGTGCTGACTGACACCAGAGTCTCGAGTACTGGCTGACACCAGAGTTTCGAGTACTGGCTGACACCAGAGTCTCGAGTACTGGCTGACACCAGAGTCTCGAGTACTGGCTGACACCAGAGTCTCGAGTACTGGCTGACACCAGAGTCTCGAGTACTGGCTGACACCAGAGTCTCGAGTGCTGACTGACACCAGAGTCTCGAGTGCTGGCTGACACCAGAGTCTCGAGTGCTGACTGACACCAGAGTCTCGAGTGCTGGCTGACACCAGAGTCTCGAGTGCTGGCTGACACCAGAGTCTCGAGTGCTGGCTGACACCAGAGTCTCGAGTGCTGGCTGACACCAGAGTCTCGAGTGCTGGCTGACACCAGAGTCTCGAGTGCTGGCTGACACCAGAGTCTCGAGTGCTGGCTGACACCAAAGTCTCGAGTGCTGACTGACACTAGAGTCTCGAGTGCTGGCTGACACCAGAGTCTCGAGTGCTGGCTGACACCAGAGTCTCGAGTGCTGGCTGACACCAGAGTCTCGAGTGCTGGCTGACACCAAAGTCTCGAGTGCTGACTGACACTAGAGTCTCGAGTGCTGGCTGACACCAGAGTCTCGAGTGCTGGCTGACACCAGAGTCTCGAGTGCTGACTGACACCTAGAGTCTCGAGTGCTGACTGACACCAGAGTCATCATACATGGTGTTATCTTGCTTACTAAAGTGAATAACACCATGAAGCAGATCTGATTTATAAAGGAATAAAGATTAAATATCCTTTTTTTACAGCTAAATATAGTCAGAAAACACCCAGCATACAGAACATTAATATAGAACACGCTAATGTACCGTCTATTAAACTCTTCTACAGTAACCGCTTTTTAACGGCACACAAGACGGAGAAAAGTGTGCTGAAAGCCACGATAGACAGAAATGCTGCAGGCGATGAGTCACAATAACGTGGCTAAAGTATGTTGACCAGACCACACACTAGAAGGTGAAGGGACGACGATGTTTCGGTCCGTCCTGGATCATTCTCAAGTCGATTGTCAAAATCAGCAATGCTGCATCTCACAAGACTACACAGAAGATACATGATATAACTCATAAACAAGAACGCAGCCATTCTGCTCGTGCTTCCCGACACCACACGGGACGACTAGTGACGAAATGTCGTCTTTACATACACTTGGAAACTATCCGCCCCCAACGATCTCAATATATAGGCAAGACCCCATTTCCTTCAAGATGCGTGACGGTGTAGAGGCAACAATGGATCTTCCAAGGATCACGTGGTTTCCACACACAACCGGAGCATCACCAGAGATAAATGATGTTACAAATGCCATTGTGGACTGCATTTTATATGCCATGGATAAAGGAAAGAATTACCTTCAGATGTCTTAGCGGTGCTACATATATTATTATTAAGCACCAGAGGAAATGAGTCGGGTTCATTCTCGATTCTGAGTTCGAATCCCGGGCGGCATAGAAATAGTTGGGCACGTTTCCTTTCACCTCATGCCCCTGCCCACCTAGCAGCTAATAGGTACCCAGGAGTTAGTCAGCTTGTTGTGGAGTTGCTTCCTAGAGGGGGAGGGGGTAAATAATTCGACCCCAAGGGAGGGGGGGTACATAGGTATAAGCCTATAACATGTACTGTATGTATAACCTGACTTCCTGTCCCCCCCCCCCCCCCCCCGACAAAATGAATCTCACTGACTCTGCTGGCTGCTGGCGACGTGTGCAGCAGACCGAGGGAGGCTGACAGCAGCAGCAGCACCCTGAAGAATTGTGGTCTTCCGGCCCATGATGATGGCGTCCCCAGGAGGGAAATTACTACCACACTTCAGGGCGCCTGGAGCCCAAGGAAATGTTTGAGCTTTTTAAAAAGTTGATAGAAATATACCTGTGTATATATATGCAAATGTGAACAATGCTTCACGTGCTACCATTCATTTTTTCACCTCCCTGATGAATCCTTTTTTTTTTTTAGGATTTTTTTTGTCTTTCGTTGAAATCTGGTTTTCGTGATTGCTAAAAGCGAAATGTATTTGGTTCCGTGATGACCTGAGCGCGAGGCTTGGGAAGTCTCGCGCCGGCACGCGGCTATTTTGCCACCGAATGTAAAAAAATAAAGTTATAACAACTATATAAAAGCAGAGCTTTTTAGTTGGATAACATTTTAGTTCTGGTCTTTTGTGGCCAGAGCTTGAAGCACGCACAATTAGCGAATGACACTAATAAATACAGTATGAAAATATATAACCTGCGAATACAGTCTAAATGCGCAGTAAATAAATACAAAGTAAAAAATACAGTCCACGAATGCGATAAAAATACAATCAACAAATACAATGTAAAAAATTAAATCCATCTATATACAAAAATGAAAAAAAATATTCAACATATACACTAAATACACACTTAGAGAAGCCAACCTAATTTTCACGCTACCCCTAGAGTGCTATGGGCTATGGCCTGGGAGTTGTGGGCTGGGAGCTACAGGCTGGGAGTTGTGGGCTGGGAGCTACAGGCTGGGAGTTGTGGGCTGGGAGCTACAGGCTGGGAGCTACAGGCTGGGAGTTGTGGGCTAGGAGCTACAGGCTGGGAGTAGAAGGCTAGGGTGAGAATATTTGGGCCTCTCTGCGTAGCCTCGACCCTTTTGGTAGGCAACGTCAAGCGTTTCTTGCCTTACCTCTTGTCAGTCAGTTTCTTGTCAGTCAGAGCCTTACGAAACCTGTGCATCTTTCTTCCATCCTGACGACTTATTTTGTATTAAATATTTTCCGAGCTTGAAAACTTCACAACCAAAGGTTATATTATGGTTATAGACAACCTCGTAGCGCTTCGGTGGAGAGATGTACAGGTTTCGTGAGCGGACACTTATAGGTGTATGATGAATACTGACTCTGAACACGAACGCAATTGCAGCTCAGTGGAAAAAAAAACACAGCCATTACGACAAAATAAAAGAGTTTAAGATGACAAACTAAATGAAGTGAAAAGGAACCAACAAGTGGTGAATTTATACGGGCAAAATGACATATATGCTGACGTGAATAGTGTGATGCAGCAGACAAGAACCAATCAAGACGACTGATTTTTATGGTATCGCGCAGCGGGTCCCCCACTCGCCAATATTCAGCGGGGACTGAAGATTGGCGAGTGGGAGAGGAGACATAAAATTAATAAAGAGAGAGAGAGAGAAAGAGACGGACAGACAGAAAGAGAGAGAGAGAGAGAGTAGGAGGAACTACACAAGAAATTGAGAACAGACAAATCAGAGAATGAGAACAATAATCAGGGGAGTAGAAGTGTGATGAGGAGGAGTAAGGACCAATAACGACCAGGGAGGTGGGAAGGAAGAAGCAAAAACTGTGCATAATATAAAGGAGAATACCAGTGCTTAAAACAACATAAACATCACAACAGAAACCAGCGGATTAAACAGCGAAAAGAAAAAACCATTGAATGGTAAAAAAAAAAACATATAAGACAAAATCGGGAAGAAAAAGCAAAAACAAAAAATGGATGCAAAAAGAAATGCAAAGAGGGAGACGGAGAAAGAGGCAAGGAGATAGAAAAATTTGCATAGCCCTGTTCACTTAATCCTATGATCCTAAGGAAGACACGTGAATCCCGGTTCCAAGATGTATCCTGGTTGTTAGGGAATAAGACAAGCTCGACGAGTTTGTCTTATTCTCCCATGCATATTTTTTTTCTAAATAACACATTTGATTTTATCTTAATTCACTCCACATCCTGTTCCTCATTAAAAGTATATACAGGTCATATATAAACTAACCCAACCCAATAGCACCTAACCCATCCCATCCCGATAAACTTAATCCAACCCAAACCAATATAGCCTAACTCACCGCTACACAACACTCTAACCCATCCCAACCCGAAATATAACCTAATCCAGCCTTACCCAATATAACCTAACGTAACCCAACTAAACCTAAAACAGACTTATGTGACCGAACCCTATGCATCCTAACCTAATCTAACCTGAGTACGATGTAATCCAGCCTAAACTAATGATAAAAACTATTTTAACATGAAAACAAAATATAAGAATTTCTTTAAATGTACACCACCCTTGCTAGTGATATATGTGTCTTTGCTAGTGATATATATGTGTCCTTGCTAGTGATATATATGTGTCCTTGCTAGTGATATATGTCTTTGCTAGTGATGTAAGTGTCCTTACTAATGTGTCCTAGTTACTGATGCATGTGTCCTTGCTACCTATGAATGTGTCCTTGCTAACGAGGTATGTGTCCTTGCTACTGAAGTATGTGTCCTTGCTACCGATGAATGTGTCCTTGCTATTGATGTATGTGTCCTTGCTACTAGTGTATGTGTAGAACGTAAGCACAAGGGAAGCTGCTGAGGCCTATTGGCCCATAAGACTCCTATTTACCTCCATCCTCGAACTCATTAAATATATCTCTAACCTTAACTGAAAAAAATCCCGCGTCCATTACGTGACAAGGTAATTTATTCTATAAATCTACAAGCCTATTTCCACACCAGTATTTACCCACGTCTTTCCTTAATCTAAATTAATATCGTGTACGCGTTCAGGTTAAAAAAAAATATGTCCAGTGAGATCAAAACTGTACTGCGTTATCTGAACACTATCTGGCCCTAACAAGGGCAAAATAAAGCTAAATAATAACATAGATTTGTTTCTGAAGCTTCCGGGAAAAAATCCTAGTGTTCTATTTGCTTTATTCTGTACAGTTATTCATCGATTTTTTTGGCGTGTTCCTTTACTAATAATCACTATGGGATTATTATTCCTTAATCGATCACAGCGTCGTTTGACCCTCAGCAGGATGTCATATCTAGATTTCATTTTACCAATACAAATAATAATAAAGACACAGGTGTCTAGCTGCAAGCTTCATAACAAACCGAAGCAAGACAGCATCGCCAAGCTCAGTGCGCTGATATAAGAACATCATTTATAATCCTACTAAACCCCCAAAAAGGAGAGAGAGAGACAGCGAGAGGGACGTCGGCGACACGGAAGGAGTGAAACAAGAACAGTAAAACATAAAACAAAATAAGGAAGGAAGAGAAAGAGAAGAGCTGGAGAGACAGGAAACATTATTTTCAGCTCCCATCCTCTGCCTGGGCAGGTCTCACGACCGATGTAAGGCTTCCGCCAGCCATTATCGTGGTCCACATTAATTTTACAGAGGGTGGCACGGGGGGGGAAAGGAGGGGACGCGGACGTGCAGGTCCCAGCGGGGTGTTAATGAGATCAAGGCCCCCACTTTCCTGATTTGTAATGGCCCTTAATTCTCCACTGAGCGCTAAGGGCTGCGGGCTATAGATGGGAGTTTGGGACGCGAGGCTATGCATTGGAGTTAGGGGGCTATAGAGGCTACAGAAAAAGCCTTGAGGGTTGAATCGCAGAAGATTATGCCTTAAGAGATCAAGCACAAGGTGCAGGGGAATTGAATATAAGAAAAGAACAAAGGACCGTCAACTATGGATAAACGATAGAGTTTTGGACTAATGCACGGGACTAGGGACTATAAAGACTGAGGACTGGGCGCTAAAAGGCTTGCGAATAAAATGAAGGCTGGTTAAGGTGTTGAACTTACGGACAGTCACCTCTGGAGGGTTATTAAGACAACTACAACAGATTACTGACCAACCAGCAAGAATACTTCAATTGTGTACATAGTCTAGGACTATGTACACGTTTTTACGGGTTATCCGTAAAAATTTGGACTGGCTTCAGTAGGGGCATCTCCAAACTTCCTGTGATTTCAGAAGAAATCCTACTTGTATGGCATTGACTAGTTTTGGTGGTTCAGTGGTAGAGTACGGGATTGGCAATGCCGAGGTCGTAGGTTCGCGCCCACCTCACGGCCCTGGTGGATTTTCTCAAAACTATCTAATCCAAAAATCATCCAGGTTTGTGAAAATTTGCATAATTTTCATTGAAAGGCAATGTAAGGTTTATCAGGTGAGAGAACTCTGAGCCAGGGGTGACTATACAGTAATTGTAAGGGATTTGAGGACAAAAACTTGGGATGTGAGGACAAGGTACTGGGATATGAGGACAGGGCACTGGGATATGAGGACAGTGAACTGAGATATGAGGACAAGGAACTGGGATATGATTAGGAACTGGGATATGAGGACAAGGAACTGAGATATGAGGACAAGGAACTGGGATATGATTAGGAACTGGGATATGATTAGAAACTGGGATATGAGGACAAGGAACTGGGATATGAGAACTAGGAACTAGGATATGAGGACAAGGTACTGGGATATGAGGACAATGAACTGAGATATGAGGACAAGGAACTGGGATATGAGAACTAGGAACTAGGATATGAGGACAAGGTACTGGGATATGAAGAAGGAATAAGGGTGCCCAACTACTCGAATCATCGGGGATCGAACGCCGACCTCGCAATAAGCGAGGCTGTACTCTGGAAACACAAACCTTAACTGTCTCTATTTTCCGTTTGTTACAATTTGTAATAAAGTTGTTACATCTTGGCTTAACGTGTTTATGACGTATTAGAACGTTGTTACAACTTTCTATATTGGTTGTTATAACTGGTTAGGAGGTGTTAAAACTTGTTTGAACGTTGTACCAACGTCGTAGTTTGGTGGGAACATTAAGTGTAAGTGGAAAAAAAGTGGCCGGTCTTAGTGGAAAAAAAAACAATACATTGAAGGTTATTCTGTATAGCTTAGTCAGGAAGAAAAAACAGACTAATGGTATCAGCGTCTGACCAGCCCAGTCAACTTGAATTAAAATTATATCAATGTTTAATCTTAGCAAATAAGATATATATATATATATATATATATATATATATATATATATATATATATATATATATATTTGTCCAAGGGGGATACTGGTGGACCAATTTGGTTTTAAAAAGGACATATCAGTGGCATTTGCCCGAAAACAGACGCCAAAGACCCCTCACGATGTTATTTTCAGACCACATGGTTGCACGGTCACTCTAGAGCACATTGGAGCATTGATAATATTGGACGATGCGCCTGGTAGTTAGTGGAGCATTCTCAACCTCAGGCGGTCAGTCTGCAGCGTAGTGGAGCATTCTCAACCTCAGGCGGTCAGTCTGCAGCGTAGTGGAGCATTCTCAACCTCAAGCGGTCAGTCTGCAGCGTAGTGGAGCATTCTCAACCTCAAGCGGTCAGTCTGCAGCGTAGTGGAGCATTCTCAACCTCAGGCGGTTAGTCTGCAGCTTAGTGGAGCATTCTCAACCTCAGATATGCTTATATTCAATATATTCTCTCTCATTTGCGTCTGTAATATTTCCATTTAAATATTACGTGCAACTTCATTTTTGTCAGTTTACTTTCGAGTTCCTCGAAGCATTGGGATATATTCAAGCTGTCGAGAAATTCATAACCACACAGCCATAGTTTATTTATAAGACAGTTCTTCCAATGGTAGTTTGCCCCTAAAGGCTTCGCAATTTGATTTGGTGTTGAGCTGATGTGGCCTCTGTTGCCTTGATAACCTCTGGAGGGTTATTAAGGCAACAGCAACAACTTAATGAGCGGCCAGCAAGTATACTTTAGTCCTGAACATAGTCCAGGACTAAATTATACTCCCAATATATATATATATATATATATATATATATATATATATATATATATATATATATATATATATATATATATGTATATATGTATATATATATATATATATATATATATATATATATATATATATATATATATATATATATATATATATAGGCCAAAAAGTGGGGGTATACTTCTCGTTGAGTATATGAGTTAATATTCAGGTGTGATTCTATAATTATCGAAAAATTTACATATTCGTATATATATATATAATTTAATAGAAATTTGGTAAAAGTTTTTCATATAAAGTTGCAATTAAAATCAATATTAATGTCATTGAATTACTGACATGAAATTTTAATTTGCTGAAGAAAAAAATTAACGGCAGTTTATTAACCAAATATAATTTCTGATCAATTACCTGTGAATTTATTTGTACCGTGTGTTTAGAATATCAGTATACACAAAACATTAATAGCATCATTTATAAAATAATACATCAAACAGCATATAGTTGACATTATATCGAGGATATATATCCTAATACATAAGGCTCCACGTTGAATATATACTTCGAGTATATATAGAGAATATATACTTCGACAGCACGAGTACAACAATATACATTAAACAGGAAAGCCGAAACTCTGTAATATATATATATATATATATATATATATATATATATATATATATATATATATATATATATATATATATATATATATATATATATATATATATATATATATGCGGAAAATCCACAGAGAAATATGAAATGAGGTGACCTCACCTCATTTCATATTTCTCTGTGGATTTTCCGCATAAAATGATCAGTGTTTTGTGATCGTTATATATATATATATAACGAGTATATATATATATATATATATATATATATATATATATATATATATATATATATATATATATATATATATACTCTGAGAGGTGTACCCTACTTCTCTGTGAATACACACAGAGTTTCCTTTACTTACGGACTATGTTCAGGACTAAAGGTTACTTGCTGGCTGGCCAGTATATATAAACTGTTGCGGTGGGCTCAATAATCCTCTCAAGGCTGATAGGCTTGAAGCTCAACACCAAATTAAGACTGTATCACTATGAAAAAATACATTGAACAGGATACACGAGGTATTGAAAGCATCACATGTGCAATAACCCGAAATTAAAATCTATTGCAATCCGATCCTCTTAAATGATTTTATAGTGATAATACTTTGAGTTTTACTTTTCTGTATAATTATTAAGCCATTGAGATCATAGAGACCTAGTAAGGCTCAGTGAGGATCTGTTCGTCTGTCTAACTTTATCCGTCTGCGGGTGCTTGACCCGTCTGTGTCTCTTACTCTGGCTTTCTTTTTAACGTTGGGGCTCTTCAGTCGTCTTTCTGTCTACATTCAACCGTCCGATCATTGCTGATCATCAGGCTGAGTATCCATCCGTCTATTCACTTTCATCCGTCTGATGATTCATCCATCTGACTATTTAATCTCTTCTTTACATCTGCTCACCTGTCTCTTCATCCACACACAAACCTGTCTGCTCACGTCTCATCTGTCTGCTCATCTCTCACCTGTCTGCTCATCTCTCACCTGTCTGTACACCTCTCACCTGTCTGCTCACGTCTCACCTGTCTCCTCATTTCTCACCTGTTCGTTCCTCTGTCCGCCTGTTCACATGCGTGTCTTGTAGGCAATTATGTTTCTCCTTCGACCGTTTTTTACCTGTCACACGTCTCATCTGATTTTTAACATACATAACTAGATGGAATGACCACCTCTCCATTCTCTCCTCCCTCCGCCCCCTCTCCTTCACCTTTCTTCCCTCTCCCCATCATTTCATTTCCTCTCTCTCTCTCTCTCTCTCTCTCTCTCTCTCTCTCTCTCTCTCTCTCTCTCTCTCTCTCTCTCTCTCTCTCTCTCTCTCTCTCTCTCAGAAAATGTAATATTAAAAAGCAATGAAAACTGCTAAAACACTATGGAAAACAAATCCCCGAATTCAGACCATGAAAATCCCGGGAGTCGCTATAGATGACGATAGTTCTTGAAGAAGGCATTACGCCTATGACACTCCCCCTCCCTCCATGATTCATCTTGGAGAGCTGTGTGAGACTATCCCCAAGCGGCTGGCCTCCTACTTTGGACCAACAAACATACATTCTCTCCTATAGATAAACATTACAACTTTCTCAAACTTTCTCAAGCTGTTCTTTATTATAAACTAATTACAACATTTTCGCACTTGATAACATTTCATCTTTAATAATACAGAATTTATTCTCTCTCTCACAGCTAATGTATCATATGTTCTAAAACATTTAACCTTATCCGTCTCTGGGCACAAAGAACTGCAGTGAACTCGGCTTGAAGAACACGATAAAGCATTCAGCTAAAGCCTGATCTTATGAGACGTGAAACTGACAAATCAGGCGGGCTCTACCTCGACCCAACATCTTCCACTGGTCAGAGTATATCAAGCATTGAACTGACAGCCACGACTGACTGATCTACGTCGGCCAAACATCTTCCACTGGTCCGAGTATCAGGCAGCCGAGAAGATCTCCCCAAACTCCAATATTTTTTTTCCACCGTACCAGCCAATTTTCAGCAGGTGTAGAACTTTATTCCTATAAGGTTATTGAAAAGCGTTCCCCTCCCCAGCCCTCCCAAATGCTCCGAGAGCTATTCAGATGCACTTGAATTTTGGTGCAGGTGCGTCGCGGCCTCTTATTGGCTTCTTTCTTCATGGGGGGGGGGGTAGTTCTGTTGTTGTTGTTGTTGTTAAAGATTCGCTACCTGGAAAAAAAATTCCAAGTAGCAAGGCCTATGGTGAGCCCGTAAAGGTAGTTCTCCGGTTTTGTCTGTTTTATAATGTATCATCATATTAGTATACACACATATACACTACACTACACCCCCACTCACACACACACACACACATACATTCAAGATTCTCAAGGGA